>NW_027208557.1:0-54423 GCF_027789765.1 Dendropsophus ebraccatus
GCTCCGGCTTGCTGAAGACAATCGGGAACCGCCGGAGCCGGGATCAGGTGAAGTATCAGCTCCGGCGGCCGGGGGTTAATGGGGTGGGCTGCAGACAAACTCGCAGCAGGGATGTACATCCCTGCTGCGTGTTTGTCTGCCATTGAAAGTATAGGGCTGGGATCTGCAGCGAGTCTCGCTGCAAAAACGCAGCATGCAGACTCGCTGCAGACCCGCCAAGTGGGTTTGTAACCTAAAGAGGATATCTGCACAACAGAAAAGGTCATACCTTCTTTGCTCTCCGGCGCTCCACTTCCACCCTCTTACTGTCTCCTGTGATAACTTCTGAGACGAGGGGGGTGGGAGCATGTTCAGGCAATGATCAAAAGTTGCCCAATGTTAGTGATGTTACTAATGGAGACATCAAGCAGCTGTTCAATTTTGCAAGTAAGGGCCCTATTACTATTAGCGTGTTAAAAATCGTTAAAGGACAACTCCCGCGGGACCCCCCCCAAAAAAAAACACAGACACACACAGACACCATACTCACCATCCCTCCAGTGACGATCGCCACTCCATTCGCCCGCCGTCCGCCTCACCGTCACCTGCGTCCGCCGTCCAGCGATGTCTCTTGCTTCCGGGTCCATGAGAGAGAAAAGGCTGCCAGTGCGCTTGCGCACCGGCAGCCTTTTCATTGGCTGGAGCGCATCACATGGCTTCCAGCAAGCTCAGCCAATCAGGGCTGAGCAAGCTGGAAGCCATGTGATGCGCTCCAGCCATTGAAAAGGCTGCTGGTGCGCATGTGCACCAGCAGCCTTTTCTCTCCCATTCACTCTCAATGGAGACACCGAAGAGGAAGAAGACCCGGACCGCCCCCAGCTCTGACGTCACCCGTCACCAGATGCCGCCCGGGAGAAGAGGACCGTGACGACCGTAATAGGTAATGTATACATTCTTTAACTTCCGGGGTGGGGGGTCGGAAAGTGGGGGAAGGGGGCCAGACCGGGTATTTAACCACATTACAAAGTTATATAACTTTGTAATGTGTGTTAAATAAGCAAAAAAAATTTTTGCCGGAGTTGTCCTTTAAATCGTTCGAATTTAAACGGTAATCGTTCTGTGTAATTGCAGGCAACGATCGAAAAAGCGTTTGTATCTTGTTGATTGTTGATTTAGATCGCTATCGTTAATTGTTCGCTAATCGTTCGCTGTAAGGGTATAAACCCACACACCGTATACGCAGCGTATTTACTGCTGAGATACGCAGCAAATACGCAGCAGATTAGATCTAAATAACTGAACACAGCATCAAATCTGCACCATCAAATCTGCTGCTTATTTGTTGCGTATCTGCTGCGTATACGGTGTGTGGGTTTGTACCCTAATTCCACGTTCGTTCGCTCAAGTTCCGCATTTGTTCACTAACCGTTCAGTGTAATTGCACATTGTTCATTGTTTTTCTGGGATCAGAAGGAATAAACGATCATAGTAACGATCGTAACTAACGATTATCGCTCTGTGTAATATGGTGAGCGATTTCAGGTTAACGATAAACAATCTCATTTGCGATCGATAGTCGTTTATCGTTAAAAATCGCTCAGTGTAATAGGACCCTAAGCGTGGTTTTGCAGTACGCAATGCCCGCAACATGCTTCCCCCTCCCCTCGTCTAGGAAGTTATCACCAGAGACAGTCAGAGGGAGGAAGTGGAGCGTAGAAGAGCAGAAGAGATAGGACCTTTTCTGCTCTCTGCGTAACCCCTTTAACCCCATAATGACTGGCAATAAACTTTTTAAGGAGGTCACTAAGGTCATCCTTTCCTATCGGCATTACTTGATGACACATTTTATAAAAGTTAATAAAGCTAATTATTAAGGAGCACCTGTCATTAAAATGACTTTTGACATGTCATCAGGCATTTTAATAGTTATTGATCACAGTGGGTCTCACTGCTGTGATCAGGAGATATAGACGGTAGCAGCACCATCCACTCCTGTATCTCTGTAACAGTCAATTCTGAAAATGTAAGTCGATGAGGCTACATTGTTGGAATTAGTGGCCGGCCAGGGAGTAGATTGCATTGCTGTCGTGCTCTCTCCCTGGTCGGCCACTAATTCCAACAATGTAGCCTCATCGACTTACATTCTCAGAATTGACTGTTACGGAGATCCAGGAGTGGATGGTGCCAGGGCCGGACTGGGACTAAAAATCAGCCCTGGCATTTCAGAGCACACAGGCCCACTCGCCGTGCGGTGATAGGTTATGAAAGGATGTTGTGAGCGCAGCACGGCTACATGTTGTATCATCACGGTCATGACTGGAATTACAGATAATAACACAGTAAATGGGGTCAGAAGCTTCTGTCTCTGTACTGTGTAGCTGAGCTGCAGTTACAGGTCATCACCACTACACAGTGTACAGAGACAGACTGCTTCTGGCCTGGTCACTGTGCTCAGTTTAACACCACCAACACATACTGACTAATACCACCACACACTGACTAATACCACCGCACACTGACTAATACCACCGCACACTGACTAATACCACCGCATACTGACTAATACCATCACATACTGACTAACACCACCGCTGCTACTAAATAACTTCCACTGTACACATATCACTATCACCTCATACAGTCTCTTCTCCCCTCCCTTATAGATGGCCCCCTCTCTTCTCCCCTCCCTTATAGATGGCCCCCTCTCTTCTCCCCCTCCCTTATAGATGCCCCCCTCTGTTATAGATGTGTCCCCCTCTCTCTTCTCCCCCCTCCTTATAGATGGCCCCCTCTCTCTCTCTCTCCCCTCCTTTATAGATGTCCCCCCTCTCTCTTCTCCCCCCTCCTTTATAGATGTCCCCCCTCTCTCTTCTCCCCCCCTCCTTTATAGATGGCCCCCTCTCTCTTCTCCCCCCTCCTTTATAGATGTCCCCCCTCTCTCTTCTCCCCCCTCCTTTATAGATGTCCCCCCTCTCTCTTCTCCCCCCTCCTTTATAGATGTCCCCCCTCTCTCTTCTCCCCCTCCTTTATAGATGTCCCCCTCTCTCTTCTCCCCCCTCCTTTATAGATGTCCCCCCTATGTCTTCTCCCCCCTCCTTTATAGATGTCCCCCCTATGTCTTCTCCCCCTCCTTTATAGATGTCCCCCCTCTCTCTTCTCCCCCCTCCTTTATAGATGGCCCCCTCTCTCTCTTCTCCCCCCTCCTTTATAGATGTCCCCCCTCCTTTATAGATGTCCGGGACATCTATAAAGGAGGGGGGACATCTATAAAGGAGGGGGGAGAAGAGAGAGGGGGAACAACTATAAAGGAGGGGGGAGAAGAGAGAGGGGGGACATCATGTCCCCCCTCTCTCTTCTCCCCCCTCCTTTATAGATGTGCCCCCTCTCTCTTCTCCCCCTCCTTTATAGATGTCCCCCCTCTCTCTTCTCCCCCTCCTTTATAGATGGCCCCCTCTCTCTTCTCCCCCCTCCTTTATAGATGGCCCCCGGTCACTGCAGCCCGCTCCTGTTACCTCCTATCACCGCAGCTCGCTCCTGTGGCCTCCTGTCACCGGAGCCCGCCTCTGCCCCCTCCGGTCACCGCAGCCCACCTCTGCCCGCTCCAGTCACCGCTGCCCGCTCGGTCCGCCTCCTGTCACCGGATCACAGCCTCTGCCCGCTCCGGTCACTGCAGCCCTCTCGCCCGCCCCTGACGTGCACTAATCCAATCAACGTGGAGCAGCGTGGGGCCGCTGCGGTGCACGAAACGCGCGTTCCACGGCCGGCCTCAGCGGCCACACGCTGCTCCACGTTGATTGGATTAGCGGAGCACGTCAGGGGCGGGCCGAGCGGGCTGCAGTGACCGGAGCGGGCAGAGGCTGTGATCCGGTGACAGGAGGCGGACAGAGCGGGCTGCAGTGACCGGAGCGGGCAGAAGCGGACAGGAAAGAGAAACGGGCCGCGGCGGTGATTTTTTTTTTTTATGCAGCCCGGGCGGCCCACGGACTGGTAATCTGGCCAGTCCAGCGGGCATTTGCCCGGCTTGCCAGATTACCAGTCCGGGCCTGGATGGTGCTGCTGCTGTGCTCTCTCCCTGGTTATATCTCCTGATCACAGCAGTGAGACTCGCTGTGATCAACAACTTTTAACATGTCTGATAACATATCAAAACTTATTTTTAATGATAATGACTCTTTAAAGTATATAAACCCCCAAAAGGATGTCTTTGTAAAGGTTACCCTCCTTTGGCTTTGTCAAACGAAATATATGTTACTGCTCTTGGAATGTGAGAGTTACGGCCTAAAATGACTAAAGAAAAATTCTATCCCTTATGTTTGCTTAACCTTGGATAACAATGGTTACTCCAATCCATTTAATATTGTATGATATGAGCCCAGATCTTAGTTGAGACTGCAGAGACCTGTATCTCTTAGCGCTTTTAGAAGCGTATAACTATTGTGCAATGATAATATCTGGGGTTTTTAATAGCACTAACATAATCCACTGCTCATACAGTGGCGTAGCCGGCGTCGAGGGGGGCCCGCGCACCACAACCTATCCCCTGCCACCGGCCGCCCTCAGGTTCCCGTCGTATTGATTGATCACTCTTGTGATTTGCTTGCGGTCACAAGAGTCAGTTGGACGGGCCCCGGGTGATGCTCAGCTTCCTGGGGGTGTCCCCGGGATTCCCGGGCAGAACACGCGCCAGGGAGCTGTGTGCGCTGAGACTGTTACTCCGGGTCAGGGTACGCTCCCTGACCTGAAAGTAACATCCCCAGTGCACACAGCTCCCTGGCGCGTGTTCTGCCCGGGAATCCCAGGGACACCCCCAGGGAGCTGAGCATCACCCGGGGCCCGTCCAACACCACAGAAGAATAGATGAGAAGCGAGCTGCCACGGAGGAGCGAGGTGTTAGGTGAGTTGGGTTTTTTTTCTTTGTTTTTATCTGCTTTGCGATTGGCAAATATAAGAGGATAATACAGGGGCAATGTATAAGGGGGGCATGTATAGGGGACAACACAGTGGGGGCATCTACAGGGGGGAATGTATAAGAGGACAACACGGGGGGCATGTATAAGGGGGCATTTACATGGGGGGCAACAATGGGGACAACACAGGGGCCATCTATAAGGGGGGGCATGTATAAGGGGGCAACACAGAGGGGCCATCTATAAGTGGGTACAACACAGGGGGAGGGGCATCTACAAGGGGGGCAACACAGGGGGCCATCTAAGGGAGGGGAGCAACATAAGTGGGCCGTCTACAAGGGGGGGCAACATAAGGGGGCCTTCCTAAGGGGGACAACACAGGGGGGCATCTATATGGGAGGGGGCAAAATGAGGAGGCCATCTATATTAGGTAGCAACTTATGGGGCCATCTTTAAGGGGACAACACGGGGGGCATCTATAAGGGAGGGGAGCAACATGAGGGGGCCATCTATAATGGGTAGGAACATAAGGGGGCCATCTATAAGGGGGGTTCTATAAGGGGAATAACACATGGGGGCATCTAAAAGGGGGGCAGAGGAGGACAACTCAGGGGGCATCTGTAAGGAGGACTACACAGAGGGGGCCATCTATAAGATGGAATACACAGAAATGGGCAATCTGTAAGGACACAACACAGAGGGGAGGCATCTGTAAGGGGGACTACACAAAGGGGGGCGTATACTATAGAGGATACACAGAGGGCACAATCTATAAGGGGGACTACATGGGGGGCATCTACTATAGGGGGGCTGCACAGAGAGGGGCTCTCAAGGAGATGCACATGGGGCCATCTATATGGAAGACTCAGCAAGGGGCCAGCTACACAGAGGGGGCATTTACTATAAGGGGGGATCACATAGAGTCAGCCTACCTACTGAAAGAGGGTGTAAAGGGGCCAATACAGATGTGCAGTTTGTAGAGAGATGAGGATGGTGCCAGAGTGTGGAGCCTAAAATGTCTGTCTGGCAGATTCTGTGGATTCGTGGCTCGGAGAAGTTCTCATAACGGCCCAGGACAGATGGAGAAGAAGATGAAAAGGAAACAACTCTGATCAGAGAAGACGTCCCCTGTGAGTCACTTGATATAACTGCATTGTAATGTATATGGTTTATAGACCCTGTGTGGAGGTGGGGCTACCTCTTTGTAACTGTATGAAGTGATAGTAATCTGTATACTGGATTAGGTCAGTAACAATATGGTGGTGCTGGTTGTGGTGGTAATATTTTTCCTTGTATACTGGTATTATTGGTAATATTGGTCTCAGGAAACAGAATTTGGACAGTAACACTGTGGCGGTAATATGTATGGTTATAATATTTCCTATATACTGGTATGATTGGTAATATTGGTCTCTATCTATCTCCTATCTATCTATCTATCTATCTATCTATCTATCTATCTATCTATTGCATCGCTTGGGCGAGGAAGGGGGGGCCCAAGTTGAACTCTTGCACCAGGGCCCAAGGAACATTAGCTACGCCCCTGTGCTCATACTATGTAAGATAATATAGTGGATGATAACTATAATCTATGAAGAAATAGAAAAACGGACCTTGTGTGATAGTATTTGCTGGATGAGAGGAGTGACCAGGTTGGTAGATCAGCCACTTTTTACAGCACAAACCAAGTCTCCCTGTGCCAACATACTGAAGATATAGGACCAAGAGTTTACAAATTGAATGAAGGCCTAAAAACATGTCTGTGTGTAACACATGTATTTTTTTTCAAGGGGTATTCTGAAGAGAAATGGTTGAATCATATAAAGGGTATGCCACTGAATATTCCTTTAAGCATTGTGAGGGCTTGTATACTTCTGTAGGAAGACGCAGCTGCCAACGAGAGCCTGGGTGGCTGTGATAACATCCTAAGCAGCTGAACGATGCAGGTGCCTGGTGTCGGTATCCCATCGATCAGTTACTGATGAGCTATCTGGAATAGTTCATTAGCATGTTTTGCCTGGAAAACCCCTTTAACCACTGTGTGTTCTGCTTCCAGCAACAGAAATTGTTGCATCAGGTCACAGTTCTCCTATAGTAAAATATATGCAAAAAAAAATAAGGTATGGAAAAGAACTGTACCAGACTGTATCCATCACCTGTAGCACTCCTCTTTCTTTAACTTTGTCTATGGTCTCTTGGCATCAGGATTTCAGATGGTGTTTTTTAGTGATTCCCCAACACCCCCCCCCCCCCCCTTATATAACACTTTAAGGGAACTGTAAAGCTGAAGGCAGTTGCTTAGTCTCAGGGGGAGTTTTTGTAGTCAACTACTGAACAGCAAGTACAGGACAGTAGGCCTTAAAGTGAACGTACCATCAGTGCATTCGCTTTAAGCTTTGCACATGGAAAGAACGGCGTCGGTTTGGGGAAGCCGGTGCCACGGTCCTTTTTGCACTGATGGTACATTCGCTTTAAAGACAAATACATGGTCAAAAAAACTAGCTGGGGTCAGAACAGAGGAAGACAGATGCCAAATGTAGCGCAGGTGGACACAAACAATAACAGGGTCAATAACTTACCATGGTTAGCGATGCATATTAAGAAGAGAGGGACCCAGGGCCGGATTAAAGGGAGGGCACCAGGGGCACGTGTCTAGGGGCCTCCACCACTAGGGGGCCTCCACCAGCCCAAACCCTGGAGTGGTGTCTGGGAGCCAGTCCCACGCACAAAAAGCATGTGGAAACCCTGCCTGGACACAGCACTGGCCACACTGCATGCTGTCCAGGGAGGGAGGGAGGGAGGTGTAGGGTTAAACCTGTGTAGCATCTCCCTCCCGGCAGGCTCAGACACCCCCCTGGGTTTTTTTTGAATGGATTCTTCCTGTCAAGCTTCCGGGTGCCTTTCTCCTGCGACGGTCCTCACTCCCCCCTCGCCCCTCCCCCCCCACTGAGGAGAGGACAGCGTGGGACCTCAGCAAGGAAACCTGATCTCTGCAGCAGGGATGTGACATCATGGAGCATGCTGGAGGATCTGTCACAGTGGCTGACAGGCTAAAGGAACAGAGAAGAGCCAGAAGAGAGACCTGTCATCTGCCCAGATCAGGTGAGTAAGAGGTTTTGTTTTGTATTGGCACATCAGAGCAGGGGTATATACTATACGGGCATATGTCAGAGCAGGGTATATACTATTGGGGCATATATCAGAGCAGGGGTATATACTATGGGGGCATATATCAGCAGGGATATATACTATAGGGGCATATATCAGAGCAGGGGTTTATACTTTATGGGGAATATATCAGAGCAGGGGGCATATTCTATGGGGGCATATATCAGAGCCGGGGTATATACTATAGGGGCATATATCAGAGCCGGGGTATATACTATAGGGGCATATATCAGAGCAGGGGGCATATACTATAGGGGCATATATATCAGAGCAGGGGTGTATATACTATGGGGGCATATATCAGAGCAGGGGTATATGACATGTAGCCTGTGTGCAGTGTATGATATATATATAGCCTGTGTGCAGTCTATGATATATAGCCTGTGTGCAGCCTCTGATATATAGCCTGTGTGCAGTGCATGGTATATAGCCTGTGGGCAGCCTATGATATATAGCCTGTGTGCAGCATATGACATATAGCCTGTGTGCAGTGTATGATATATAGCCTGTGTGCAGCATATGATATTTAGCCTGTGTGCAGCATATGGTATATATAGCTTGTGTGCAGCATATGACATGTAGCCTGTGTGCAGCCTATGATATTTAGCCTGTGTGCAGCATATGGTATATACTGTATATAGTCTGTGTGCAGTGGATGATACTGTATATAGCCTGTGTGCAGCATATGACATGTAGCCTGTGTGCAGCATATGGTGTATATATAAGCTGTGTGCAGCATATGACATGTAGCCTGTGTGCAGCTATATATGCCATGATCCTTAGGGTATATTCACATGTACCATATCCGCTATAGATTATATAGCCTTTAAGTACTTTCTGGGTACTCCTTACTGCTTCAGGTAGTTTATATGGTTGGGAACTGAAGATGGGACCTAGACTTGCAAGTCCAGGTTCTGCCTGCGATTTACAACTGCATATGCTAGCTGTGGTGGCTAACACAGTGGGCAAGAGAGCACAGAAAGTACTTAAGTGCTGTGTTCTCACATTGAATTAAGTGGGAACACACCTCGATGCTCACCCCTCCCCCCTCCTGTCTCTAGGGCCTGGCATCTTCCTCTGGACTGCAGCCTCTAGGGACCACCATATGCAGAACAGAGGAGGATGCTGAGCCATACAGCCAGGAGTGAGGAGGGGTAGGTGCTAAGTCTGCTACAGTAATCAACCACCTGTATAGATTGCTGTATGGTTTATTTGTGGGGGAGAAAATGGGGGGGGGCAACAAAATTGTTGCCCAGGGCCTCCACCAACCTTAATCCGGCCCTGGAGGGACCACAAACAAATACAACAGTCAGTAACAGGTGGTAGCAAATAGCACTGGCCACTGGCATACCTAGAATAAACAGGACCTTATAGGCCTCTTGTTATGACATCTGATTTTGCACCACAACAAAGTTAGTGTTTATTAGTTTCAACCAAGCTGGGCCTCCTCTCTCCAAAGCCTCATAGCAAACTGCATAGGTACAGCCAGGGGAATAAAAATAACTGTATAAATTTAAATATCTTGCGGAACGAGTGAATGTTCCCATAAAAGTGGATTTAAAAGCAATTGGGAATATAAAGGAAAGACTTAGGGGAGATTTATCAAACATGGTGTAAAGCAGAATTGGCTTAGTTGCCCCTAGCAACCAATCAGATTCCACCTTTCATTTATAAAAGAATCTGTCAGAAATGAAGGTCGAATCTGATTGGTTGCTAGGGGCAACTGAGCCAGTTTCACTTCACACCATGTTTGATAAATCCCCCTTTTAGACCCTATTCACACATCTGCAATTGCGAAGAGAAAATAAGATCAATGTATTTCAATGGCCTCATTCACACATCATAGTTGTCTGCAGGGCCATGATCCTTACCTAGTCCTAGTGTGGACTGAAATTCCTCCATAGACACACCAATAGAACCTTATGGGATTAAAATTTTTGAGCATCAGCAAAAAAATACAGATTCAATACCTTTTCAATTCGGATGGAAATTTGCTATTGAAAATAGAGAACTCCAATTTTTGTGCAGTCTATACGTCTATTTTCTCATTAATCCATGTGAAAGTTGCAGTTTTTGTCCCAGCACTTTATCATTAATTTTATCTGATAGACTTTTTTATCTGATAGAGATTATTTTTATCTGATTTTTTTTTTAGCTCAAACATTACATTATTAGGCTATGTTCACACAACGTAAAACTACGGCCGTAGCTCTCGCCGCAAAACTACGGCCGTAGTTTTGCGTTGTGGAACAATGCCTTATTTGCAATGGGATCCCGTCCGGAGCGTACACACATCGTATACGCTCCGGCCGGGATCCCATACGGCGCCGGAAAAAACTGACAGGTCAGTTTTCTGCGGCCGGAATTCAGTGAATTCTGGCCGCAGAAAGCCCTGTCAGTGCACACAGTGAAGCGAGCAGCTCCGGCTGCTCACTTCACTGTGGGCTAATGGAAGCTCTGATGCGGCGCACATACTTAAGTACTGGCCGCGATGATCCGGGCACAGACTGGCCGGCTGTGTTCCGTTCTGTGGGAATATAGCCTTAGGCTAGGTTCACACAACGTATAAAACCAGAAAACCATGTCTGTGCACACTGTGGAGCGAGCGGCTCCGGTCACACGCTCCATAGTGTGCTGTGGGGAGTTCTGATGTGGGCGCGTACGGATGCGCCCGCATCAGAACTCTGCGGCTGCAGTACCGGCCAGGGTCATCTTTCCTGAGACCAGCCACTCCGTGACCTGGCTGGGGCACAGAACAGCCGTTCGCTTGCATAGTGTGAACATAGCCTTTTAGGGTAATGATTTGTTAAAGGGGTGTCCAGGGAACATTAAAAAAATGTCAGGGTATGATGTAAACATAATTAACAAGTCCTTCCCAGTCCCCTCGCTGCCACTCCTGGTCTCTCTATTTAACAGTTCCTGGGTCGTCACAGAACCACAGGAAATACCTGTTCAGCCAATCAGTGGCTGCAGTGGTGTTCCGCCTCAGTCTCTGATTGGCTGTAGTGACATGACCAGCAGGGGGGCGGGAGCAGTGGCTTTAGGTCAGGTGTGAATAACTTGTTTGTTATATTTACACCAGAAAATCTTTTTACTGATCAGTAACTTTTAGACAACGGGTTATGTAAACCCATTATTTTTGAGGATTAGCATTGTCATGTATTTAATTTGTGTAGATAGGCTCACATTAAGGGCTCATGGGCATTGCAGTTTTACATTTCTATTATGTGTTTTTAACACAGTTTAACTCAGCATAATACACATAAACATAGCGCTGTACTGCAGGGGATGTTGCTTGCTGCTAATATGACCATAGGAGTCCCGTACTGCAAACAAAGATATTATATTGGTATTTGCATATATAGCGCTGCCACCTACCCCGGTATATAATATGTGTTTTTTCTAACTGGCAATATATTGTAATAAAGTGTTCTGATACTTGAATAAACCGTAACGTCCTCAATCCTGTACTTCAAGATAAACTTGCAAGCAGCGCTGCAACCTACTGTGGTAGATAGTATGCGGCCGTTCTCACTGGTTATGTAAAGAGATATAGATGTTCCGATACCTTGATAGACTGCAGTGCCCTCCATCCCGCACTTATAGATAAACTTCTCAGGAATATACTGTAGTTGGGATCACACTCCCAACTATCTTGCTGACCTCCCACAGATAATAGAAGGACTGAGAAGTTTATCTATAAGTGCGGGATGGAGGGCACTGCAGTCTATCAAGGTATCGGAACATCTATATCTCATTACATTGCCAGTGAGAACAGCCGCATACTATCTACCACAGTATGAATAACAACATATATAACAGGGGTAGGGAACCCTGTCTCTCCAGCTGTTGCAAAACTACAACTCCCATCATGCCTGGACAGCCAAAGCTTTAGCTTTGGCTGTCCAGACATGATGGGAGTTATAGTTTTGCAACTGCTGGAGAGCAAGGTTCCCTAACCCTGTTATATACCATAGTAGGTTGCAGCCCTATATACAAACACCAATATAATATGCTATATACAAAAATATAATATGATATAATATATAATATAACATAGTAATATAATATAATAAAATTCTATATACAAACACCAATATAAAATGCTATATATAAAAATATAATATGATATAATATATAATATAACATAGTAATATATAATATAATAAAATTCTATATACAACACCATATAAAATGCTATATATAAAATATAATATGATATATATATATATAACATAGTATATATAATATAATAAAATTCTATATACAAACCCAATATAAAATGCTCTCTATAAACACCAAATAATAGTTTTACATTTCTGTTTTGTCGGGGCTATACTACATGACACTTCTTTTCTACCATCATAATTCTTCAGTTTGATATGCAGACCTACAGATGCCGTCCTGTCAGATGCTATATAAATCTGGCAGAAAAAAAATTGTTATACTCCATCAGACCATATTCTAGGGAATCCAGTCTTTACAGGCGTGAACATTGGCTATACAGAACAGTCTAAAGATCCATGCTGTGTACATGACCCATTTAAGTGACGATCGCTTTCCCCTATATTTGTCTTTTACAATGTAGAACATATATTACTCCCATTTATTATAAAACTTTGAACAGGACTGAAATTGCATTTTATTTTATTCCGTCCAATAAGAAACTATAAGAATTTCCTCATTTTCGTCTGTATTCTCTCAGACTGTGATGTCCATGACAATATCATGCTGTTTTTCTGACATTGCATATGAATGTCCATCTGGCTCCACACATGTTCTAAATGTCTCTTCTCTTTAATCCCATCAATCCTGATGGATTCTAGGAAAAAATTCAAGCTATGGATTTTGTGTTTCAAATACAGTACAGCGGGTAGGAGGCCGGATCATATAATAGTATGACATAGCCATGTTTCACTCATCTGACCTAGATGCAATGATTAAGTTCTCCAGAGCAGCAGTGAAACAAGCAAGGTGAAAAGCCCCTGCTGATAAGCCACATGTATCCAGTCCCACTTCACATTAGGAAGTAATGGCTCCGATAAAAATTACTCAAAGGATCTAACTCACTTCTCAATGAATAATGGAATGGAATGGTATGATGCCATATTTTACACAATATAAATTATTTGCCTAAATGTAGGCCACCGTATCCCCTTGTGAGTTCACATACTTCTTGCAAAACTATAACATTGAGAAAGATCACAATACTCGGTTGCCCCAGCTAGTTCCGACAGTATAAACAGTAACGCATACCCATGGAAGATGCACTGTGAAAATGACTGCCCTATTTAAGAAGTAGTTTCTTATAAATAAATGACTTTCTGGATTCTGCTTATTTAGTAACCTTAAAGGGGGGATCCTGGATTAGAAAAAGCAAGGCTAATTTCTGGCAAAAATGCCATGGTCCATTGGTGTTGTGGCAGCTGGTGGGCTTCTGGTGTTTGGGGTGGGTTTTGTCATGGTGGCCAGGAGTGGCAATTCCCACCCTGGACACATGGGCACTGCACTTGAAAATAGGACAGTTGTGTGAGGGTGCAGGTTAGAGATGATCGAACAGCGCTGATGTTCAGTTCGTACAAACTCGAACCATCAGTATTTAACTCCCACATTCTTCCCGTTCCGTGGGGAAGGTGAAGACAGCCCGAATCCCGCCTGGAAACAGGAATACAACCTATGGCCCAGGCTGTATTCCTGTTTGGGCTGTCTCCACCTTCCCCACGGAACAGGAAGGCAGCGGGAGTCAAATACCGATGGTTCGAGTTCGTACGAACCTGAACATCAGCGCTGTTCGATCATCTCTAGCGCAGGTGCAGCGCAAGTAAGGTGACAGAGTCCAGCACTTAACCAACAGCTGATACTTTTACTTGTAGACACTTCAGTGGAATACAAAGGATATACAAAAAAGGAACTGCTTACAGGTGCTAGTGCAAGCATAATACAACTCTGGAGGTAGATTTTAGGCAGAGGTGAAGAAGGTAGAGAAAGACTTGTAGCAAGGTTAGTGTGGTACCCTGCCGGGATTTTAGTGTAGATAGTTAAAAGAATAACTTCTCTTTTTCATGTATATATATATGAACTGGACATATATGACCGCCTTCTGCCTACACAAGTTCGAAGACTGCCATATGAGTTAGTAAGAGTCATAGGTCTCTGTCTCTAGGTCGGGCTCCGACTGAAGATTACCCCAAATGGATGAGCATTGTCAGTAAGTTACGTCGGCACTTAGCAGCTTTGTCCTACTGGGGATCAGTCACTCTTCCTCTCTTTTAGGAGGTGACTGTCCTGACATTTAAGAAGATCCACGGCAAAGACAAGGGTGTCCAACCCATGGTTACTGCACTTCTAAGGGCTCAGCACTACATACTGGTGGTCTTAGGCTCCAAAGAGAACTGCACTCCACTCTGTAATATCATACACTGATTATATTATTTTCCAAATGTATGCAAAAAATCAAAAGGGGACAACCTTCTGGGTGTTGTAGATGTGGAGAACTTTCAGTAGGCCTCACACGTCTTTTGGGACTGTAGAAAAATTAAATACTTCTGGCATTTTAGTAGCTAAAAAGTTAGTGAAGGAAATTGTACCCTCTCCTTGGATAGTAATATTTGGTGAAAGTGTGGATATACAATTATCAAATAAGTTAAAAAAAGAAGATAAATAGAGTGTTATCTGTAACTAGATTACAATATAAAAAATTGCATATCCCCACAGTCCCCTTGTTCAACTGTTTGGGTTCCGCTAGTCCGCTCAACACTAGTTATGAATACATAAACTGTATAAATTTTGTATCATTATAATCGTAATGACCCATAGAATAATTATTATATTATGTTATTATATAAACTATGTGGTGAATACTATAAAATTAATTTTAAAAATAAATAATAACTACAATACAAAAGTGAATTTGGGTGATTTTTTTAAACTAGGTCACTGTGATGTTGAGCCATAGAATTATTCTTTAGCATAATGTTCATTGTCAGATTTTTCAATCCCTACAGATTCCATCCTTAATGGGGTCAGCTTCAGATGGGACTGGCTATAATTTAGTTCCATGCTCAGAAACTTTATATCCTGTGCCAGAACCGGCAATTCTCTGTCTGCTTTCAGTGAACTAGCAGAAGGTTCTGATTGTGTCTTGGGTAAGCACCATGTGTTCTCCCAGCTGTAATACTGTAAGCAACCAATTGCTCCTCAATAAGACATGAGATGCGGCAGCCCATTTGCACTCCCTTCAAGCTTTTACATACATGGTTCTGATTGTTTAGGACATTATACTGTAACTAAAATTTTACACTGGAAAAGGCTGAGCAGCCTAGTAGATCTAATACTGTACTTACTATAATATTCACATTAGCCAAAAATCCATTGATTTGCACTGAAGAGACTGAAACCTTTTGTATAATTCTAGGTTGTTTCGAGGTTGTTCCATCATGAAATAATAAATTAATAGCTATTACCGACATCCCCCAGCTACTACAAACAGCTGGAAACAATGCAGTAGGGAGTAAGCTTAAAGGGGTACTCTTTCTATCTATGTTTTTTTTAAATATTGCAGGTGCACAGAAAAGAAAATCCTATTTTTACCTAACCATGCCGATATCCATGTTTTCCGGGCTCCTTGGGGCTGCATCCACTTCCTTGGGGCCACATCGTGACCCTGCTCTGTACCACGCCACTCTTGACTGCTGTTAGCCAGCGTGGCCTGATTGTCATTGCAGCTAATTAACAGTTTAAATGCTGTTACAACACAATGACGTTGGTCCTTTCTCGATGCTCGATTACTGTGGGCTTCAGCAGTGCTTAGTAATCAAGCACTAGATACATGGATCAATGCAGTACGTACATACTGCATTGATCCCTATGAGCATTTAGTGCATTACTCATTGAGGCCCATTAAGGGGACAAAAGTTATTGTGTAAAAAAAAAAAAAAGGTTTTTTTATATTAATAAAAACACCCTTCCCATATTAAAAGTTTAAATCACCCCCCTTTCACATTTTGTAAATTGCCCGAACTATTAAATTATAGCATTCCTGATCTTGCATGATAAATGGCCCAAAAAACACCAAAGTGCAGTGCAAGCTACCAGTACAGATCATGGCAAAAATGACGCCTCAAATAGCCCCATAGACCAAAAAATAAGTAAGTTATATGGATCAGAATAGAGCAATTTTAAACACATTTACTTTTTTTATAGGTTTTTAATGTTTTAAAAGCTGTCAGATAAAATAAGCTGTAATAGTAACCATACTGACTTGGGGAACACAGAGAACATGTCAGTTTTACCATAGAGCAAATGGCGTAAAGATGAAAAGATGCAACATTTATGTCCTTGATGTTACTGATGTTGCTGTGGAAGTTATGTTGGTCCATGGCAATATCCAACTGTGGTTATACATTGTCTTTTTCTACCACCATCATAACATAGTCTCCAGATCAAATCCTTAGGAACAAATTAGCATGATTTTCTGCTGCAGACTTTGGTGTATGAAAGCTGCAGGTTCTTTACTGCTGAAAATCCTCATTCTATCCACTTTGTGTGAACATTCAGTACCTTAATAATAGTTGTTGCCACTTTTTTTTGCAAAAATCAGTAGTACAAATGATTTTAAGAAACTTTGTAATTGGGTTTTTAGGCAAATATGCCATTATCTGCATTCAAAAAGACTTTCCCAGGTCCCCCCTCCTCTCTTAACCACTGCTCATTATCAGGAAATCATGCCTTCTTGCATCAGACATGCCCTGTCTGTTCTATGGAGAGGGGAGGGGGAGGAGGAAGGAGGGATATTAGTTGGCAGCAGAGAACAAAGGATTACACAGCAGGAGCTGTGTGAAAGCCTGCATTCAGAGGTCAGAGAGGTCAGTGCTGACTTCAGAGGAGATAGCCCAATGATGTAGCTGTAAATCAACTCTTTGTTGTCCTGTTTTGGTGCCTAATCTCCTCCCCCCTACTCTCTTCATAGAGACTATGAAGACAGGGGAGAGCTTAAGGCTAGCACTAGAGGCTGTATGTTTGAGGCTGTATAGCAACAAACAGGAGTGGAAAACAGGCTATGCATAATGTTAAAGTGGATGGCTCATTTAATGGCAATATGTGCTGTTATAAAACAACGGCATAGAAATAATGGCTTATTTACCGTTATATCGGCCATCTACTCAATTACAACATATGTGAACAGAGCCTTTCTGTGTTTTCAATCTGGTTTGTTGCTATGAGGACCTGACATGATGACCAATACAGCCTGAAATACATAGGTGAACCCACCTTAACTGCTTATGATAAAATGCATATTTCGGCTAAACCCAATACAAAGTTCTTAATCGGTGTACTATTGCTGCAGTTAAACGACGGAAACTTTAAGATTGACTGATTATGCCCGACCTGCTAAAAATCAGCTCCAATGCTCAGGTGTATAGAGTTCTGTGCAGCAGCACACTAACAGGAGCAAATGAGTCACACAGATCAGGGAGTGAAGACTTAAAAAGTAAAGTCGTAAAACAAGAAGAACTGGATTAGAAAAGGATTAAAATAAATAATTTTTAATAATATATAGCTACTGTATAGCCAAGGCAATATTAGCATTGTATTATTTTTTATTTTTTATGTTGCATATCTGTAAGATAATAGATGGGGGGTGGGGGATACTAGCCAAGCTTTTGCATGGGGCCCATGAATCTTTAGCTGTGCCCTTAGTTGCAGCTTTGTCACATTTAATTTTTTAATTCTTGTTATACCTGCACCACCTTCTCTTTTGTGTTCCTTTTTGTACACTGCCATAAACTGCTTGTATTAGCACAGAGTCTACTATAAGCGCATAACTTAATACATTTAGCTAGTAGATTCTAATAATGGAAAGTGCAGCCTGCAAGAGAAAAGAGCCAAACAACCGTACATCCCACCTTTACATTCTAAATTAAAGTTTAATGTATATGTCGAATTTGGAAAATAGGCTTATTAGATGACGTCTTATTTATTAATGCTTAAAATAGCCCTTTACAGCATTCTAAAAAGATACATATTAGCCATTCCTCCAATTCTACTACTTGTGAATTCTAGCTGTTCCATCTGGCTCTTGACAAAAAAAAAGAATGCGTTTGATAGCTTGTCTTTGCAGTTTCTCAAGGGCACAAAGTATCAGACTAATTGAATTTTACCTTGCCCCAGCCTTCCTTCCTTAGGGAGATCTGAACTATTTCTCTCTCCTATTAAAAAGACAAGCAAACGTAGCCACAGTACAATAAAAGCAAAATACGACAGTGAAATAGGTACAAAACGTGGCCTTTTTTTTTTACTCTAACAATGTGCTACATTGTTAACTTAAGAGTAAACAAAGTTCCCAAATCTTCTTGTAAATTCTTTAAGGCGGGCAGTTTTTACAATGAGGTAACTTATGTGGGTTTCTAGCATACAGGCCTCTCACATTGACTTTGGGAATAAACTAGTTCTTTAAAAAATTATGGAAATTTGCTTCTAAGCCTTCTATTGTCTGAAAAAGTAAAATGACATTTACTAAATGATGGCAACATAAAGTAGACATTGTCAGGAAAGTGCAGTAAGCCTGGTGTAAACTGGGCCTGTTTTTACTTTTTGTTTGACACACCCGCTTGCCCTTGCAAGAGTTACACTGCTAGCTGCTAGCCTTGATTGCTGCAGCTGAGCAGTGTGGTTTGATTGACACATGCCTCTGCCTCTCCGGAGCCTTGAGGATAAGAGTGCCGGTCCAGTGGGGATCCGGACTGGGCTCCTGATCCTCATAAATGAAAGCTGAGCTAGTCTTTCCCTGCTGGATATTAAGGTGATCCCCTGATCCCAGCTCCCTTGTCTATTTCTGTGATCCCCGTTCCTAATTCCTCTGCTTACTCGACCTGTTACCTGACTTCCCGCCTGACCTTTGACTACCCCATTGTTTCCTGGTTTTGTACTGCGCTGCCCGTTTGGTTATGACTTTGGCTTGTTGACTCTACCTTTGTGTTTATTTGTCTGTCTCGTTCTGTGTTATACCAGAGTAGGGACCGCCTTCGTTGTTGTCCGCCGCTGCCTAGGGCCATTTGAGGCAAGTAGGTATGGACAGTGTTCAGGCTTAGGGCTAACTGTTGTGTCTCATCCCTATCTCCGTGTCCTGACAGACATATTGTTAATGTCAGTTATTGAAGGGGTTGTCCCGTCTCCCCACAATCTGCTAGGCTCTGCTGCGACCCACTCTCACTTCTGGGTTTGACACAGGGGAGCAAGGATGGGATGCAGTAGTGCAGAGCTGAATGTGTTCGGCTCTGCTGTATCTCCTTCTGATATAACATGTGTCTTCAAGGTCTTCAAGGACAATCCAAGCCCTAAAGACATGTGGGATGTCAGACAGAGACATGAAATAAGTAAATACATACTTACTAGTTCTTTACTAGAGATGATCGAACATTGGAAAATCTTAAGTTCTATATAACTCAAACCTTCCACATTTGATTCCCGATTAGAGATGAGCGAACCTGGAGCATGCTCGACTCCATCCGAAACCGAACGATCGGCATTTGATTAGCTGGGGCTGCTGATGTTGGATAAAGCTCTAAGGTTGTCTGGAAAACATGGATACAGCCAATGACTATATCCATGTTTTCCACATAGCCTTAGGGCTTTATCCAAGTTCAGCAGCCACCGCTAATCAAATGCCGAAAGTTCTTTATTTCCGATGCCTTCCCGTCCGTCGGGAAGGAGGAGACAGCCCGGGTACCACCTGGAATTACGGGATTCAGCCTAGGTAATAGGCTGTATCCCAGAATTACAGGCGGTACCCGGGCTGCCTCCTCCTTCCCCATAGACCGGGAAGGCATCAGGAATCAAATACGGAAGGTTCAACAAGGTTCAAGTTCTATAGAACCTAAGATTTTCCGATTTTTGATCATCTCTATTCTCTACCACCAATGATAGCAGTGGTCGGGATCCATGGCAACCCACACATCAAAAGAAACCAATTTTGCTAACGCAATGGGTTTTGCTAAATTGCTTTCTTTTGCATTCCCCATCATCTAACAAAGGTTTAGGTGATTGAAATTTATGTGGCCTATCTTTCTTACAAGCAGAGAATTTAAAAATTTAGAGAAACAATGTTTTCCAATTTTCATAAAACTTTGGAGTTTTTCCCACAAATAAATGTTAAATATATCAACCAGCTATTACCGCTAACATAAGGTACAATGTATCATGAAAAAGGCTTTCTCAGAATCAGTTGCATAGGTTCAAGCATCGCAAAGTTATTGCTATATAAACTGAGACAGGTCAGATTTAAAAATGGGGCCTTGGTCATTGGGTGATGAAGGCCTACATGTGTGGTCATTAGGTTAAACAAACATGTTACCACAGTTGATTTCTCTGAATAAACACAATCTACATAATATCCCCACTCACCATTGTTTCAGATATGTGGTCTTTTGTGTGTGTGTGATGAGTATTAGCACTTTGGAGAGATTTATCAAACTGGTGTAAAGTAGAACTGGCTCAGTTGCCCCTAGCAACCAATCAGTTTCCACTTTCCTTCCTCACAGATTCTTTGGAAAATGAAAAGAGGAATCTGATTGGTTGCTAGGGGCAACTGAGCCAATTCTACTTTACACCATGTTCGATAAATCTCCCCTTTAATTTTATATGCAGGTATACACTACAGGAACTCCTGTATCACCACACATGTGTTGCTCATTTACATCTAGGGGGTTAACATTACATTTACCAGGTTGTGGACCTTGGGGATTTATTGTTCTGATTTGGTCTCTGCAGTGGGGAGTTTTTCAGTGATTTTAGTTTGGGTATAGGGACATGTTTTAGGCTTTGTTATGTGTGACTTCCAATAATTCCTTTCATTCATCAATTTGTTGGTGTGCCTTAAAGCCGTATTATAAGCCACAATTCTTTCCAGGGGAAGCAAGTGCCAACCCGCTAGGTCAGCGATCACTTCCCTCTCGCTCCCAGCTCGCTGCCTGTGCTATTACCGGCACAGACAGCAAGCAGGGAGGAGGGGAAGGGGCTGCCCGAATGATCCTTAAATCGTTCAGGCTGCCCATTAAAGTCAGCGGCAGTTTGCTAGGAGCGATGAGCAGCAGACCGTTGCCTACATGATCAGGATCTTTCAGTGCAATCATGTCGCCACGATCAGCAAACATTGAGCATGTCGGTGGATCGTTGCCTTTCAAAATGCACTAGTACATGTGCTAGGCCTAAACATCTGGTAATCAGCAAGTAAGGCCAATAATTGTTTTATGTAATAGGACCTTTACAATTTATAACATACCCCTTTCCTCTTTTGCTCTTTATGCTCTTTGCTATGTGTTATTACTGGTATGTTGGTAATGAGCACCCAGTTGTAGGCTGTGCATTTCCCTTCCCCCCTTCTTGTGTTAGTTGGATAGGTTAAAGCATCACAAAGTGATTGCTACATAAATTGAGACAGGTAATATTTAAAAGATTGGCCTTGGTCATTAGGTGGTAAAGGCCTAAAATTTGGCTGGTGATTGAAGGGAAACTATCAGCAGGTTAGATGAATCTAATGCTGCGTTTACATAGAGCGATAATTCGCCCAATCGAACGATTTCAAAATAATGATGTGTTTTTTTTGTAACCATCAGCGTTTAGATGGAACGATATATTGTTTGGAAAAATCGTTATTGTGATCGTTTTAAGATCGCTTAAGCCTATTTCACACATTGGATGAATCTTTGAAAGACTTTACACAAAGTGAGCTGTGAATTTTTAGTGAACGACCAACGGCGATTTGAGACCATGTTAAAAGATCGAAATAAACGATTTCTCGCTCGTCGCTTGATCGTTGGCTGTGTTTACACGAGCCAATTATTGCTCAAATGCGATAGTTATCGTGAAAATTCGAGCGATAGTCGTTCCGTGTAAACACAACATAACCTGCTGATATGTCTCTACTGCACAGTAGCAGCCAAGGAGGAAGGGATGTCCTTTCCCTTCCTCCTTGGCTCTGTTCTGGTGCAGTTAGTTTTTTGCTCCATGGTCCAGTGAGACCTTTAGGAGCACTGGGCACCGGTTAGGAGCACTGCCCGCCCCCATAGCGCCGATCCAGACCATCCCCAGGCGTCCCATTCCATTCCTTATCATGAGAAACAGGTGGGCCGATCTCAGCAGACTAAGAAGCAAAAGACTGACTGAACCGAAAGGGAAGGAGGAAAGTAAGAGACATACCTTCCTCCTCGCGTCTCCTGTGAAGTAGGGACATATCAGTAGGTTAGATGTGTCTAACCTGCTGATAGTTCCCCTTTAAGAGGTTAATAAGCTAGTTACTACAGCAGACTTCTGTTGGTTATTAAACTTCAGTCTACATAAATATCCCCTCTAGGGATGCACGATGCACCGATATCGATACTACTATCGATATTCCGGGCATAAAAACGGTTCGGTACCAGGATTTCCTGGTATTCGATACTTTATGTTAACTGCCTAATACAGCAGCTTAATATAAAGTATAGTGCAGAGAACATGACCGGCAGCTAGCTGAGTGCCGGCCATGTTCTCAGAGCGCCCCCTGCCCCTAGAGCCACCTCTGCTGCCCGCCCACCCTCCGCTCCCGACGGCGCCAAATTCAAATAGCTGGCACTTAGCGATAGCTTGTGCCGGCTATTTTACTGTGTACATGCCGCTGTCACACTGACAGCGGCATATAACCCCTCCGGAAATGATCATTTAAGCAGGGAATGTCCATATACCCCCCCCCCCCCCCCCCGTACCATAGTTCAGCGGCGGGTCGCGCTATGCATCTAGTTGATCCTGAGTGCTCAGTTTAGAAGCGCTCGCTGTGCTGCGGCAGGGCTGTGGAGAAGCCGGACTGTACAGAGTATAGGCCGCCTAGTATGCCTGTCAGTGTCTCCTCACTGGGATGAGACACTGCACATCTAAGTCCAGGGGCTAAGTCCGGTGACGCTGACGGCCGTGGTGGTGCATGAGCAGGGCTGCCTTTTTGACTCCTGTGCTCACTTTAAGGCTGACAGGTGCGGCACTGTAGACTTGCAGAGGGCTGTGGCGGGGGACACACTACATGGAGTGCTGCCCACGGGCTGCTATGGAGCTCGTCTCCCTCCTTGCATAGTGGTGGGTTTGGGGCACTCTTGAAGACAAACGGGCTGGGACCTGGCAAATTAATGTTTCTGGTACGTCCCGCAAGCCCCGCCCCACCGACAAGCCCCGCCCCCGAGCCCACCGCGGGTGGGATACTGACTCTCTCCATGCCAAGTTGCCACAATGCAGCCTCCTATCTATCTATCTATCTATCTATCTATCTATCTATCTATCTATCTATCTATCTATCTTCCTATCTATCTATCTTCCTTCTATCTATCTATCTATCTATCTATCTATCTATCTATCTTCCTATCTATCTATCTTCCTATCTATCTATCTTCCTATCTATCTATCTATCTATCTATCTATCTATCTATCTATCTATCTATCTTCCTATCTATCTATCTCCTATCTATCTCCTATCTATCTATCTATCTATCTATCTATCTATCTATCTATCTCCTATCTATCTACCGTGTTTCCCCGATAGTAAGACAACCCCCGAAAGTAAGACATAGTTGGACTTTCGGGGGCTGGGCTAAAGTAAGACTACCCCGAATGTAAGACATAGTACATAGGGCGGTATTTTTGTACTTTTATGTCCCCTGCGCCCGTCCTGTCAGAGGCTCGCACGCGCGCGCACACACACACACGCGCGGCCCCGCACGATCGCTGCACGTCATGTGCAGGGACGCCGGTATTGGTGCGGGAGCTGAGGAGCAGCAGGCCCAGGTGACTGCCCGCACCGCCCCCGTCTGGTCCAAGCGACCTTCCCCCCACCCCCCGTGCGCGCACCTGTCCGCCCTCTCTGTGCCCCGTCCTGCCGCACCGTCCATGCGCGCCACCACCCTCCGGTCCGGCGTCCCTGCTCACTGAGGGGAGTACAGGACAGCCCCTCACGTGCTGCTGCTCCTCCAGCTCTGACATGGCCGCCTCCTGCACACACAGGACAACGTGTGACAGCTGACCTGTCATCTCATCCCCTCAGTAACATACAGGATAGGAGGAATAATGGGCTGCAGCAGGCGGGATAACTTATAGCTGTGTGTGTTATCCTGCCAGCTGCAGCACATCCATTCCTCCTATGTTACAGTCCTGCACTGTTACTGAGGGGACTACAGTCATACACCCCTGTCCGCCCCCCTATACAGTCATACCCCCTGTTTCCCCCCCCCCCTATACAGTCATACACCCTGTCCGCCCCCCTATACAGTCATACACCCTGTCTCCCCCCCCTATACAGTCATACACCCCTGTCCAATATAAGACATACCCCAAAGTAAACATAGTGGGACTTTTGGGAGTAAAAGAACGTAAGACACTGTCTTACTTTCGGGGAACACGGTATGTATCTATCTATCTATCTCCTATCTATCTATCTATCTATCTATCTATCTATCTATCTATCTATCTTCTATCTATCTATCTATCTATCTATCTATCTATCATCTCCTATCTATCTATCTCCTATCTATCTATCCATCTCCTATTTTATCTATCATCTATCCTCTCTCTGTGCAGAGTCTGTATATACTGTGGTAATCTACTTCATGTACACTGTTCTAAACCCTGGTGCTTGTGTATACCTGCACTGCCACAGTATATACAGGCACTGGCCCTCTCCTTGCCTTCTAGGATTTTTTTGTAAAAAGAATTGTCTTTAATGTTATTTAAAACAGTGCATACTACTGCCCCCAGCATACCCAAACAGCTGAACCCGTGCATAACTACTGCCCCCAGCATACCCAAAACAGCTGAACCAGTGCATAACTACTGCCCCCAGCATAACCAAACAGCTGAACCAGTGCATAACTACTGCCCCCAGCATACCCAAACAGCTGAACCAGTGCATAACTACTGCCCCCAGCATACCCAAACAGCTGAACCAGTGCATAACTACTGCCCCCAGCATACCCAAACAGCTGAGCCAGTGCATAACTACTGCCCCCAGCATACCCAAACAGCTGAGCCAGTGCATAACTACTGCCCCCAGCATACCAAACAGCTGAACCAGTGCATAACTACTACTACTGCCCCCCAGCATACCCCAACAGCTGAACCAGTGCATAACTACTGCCCCCAGCATACCCAACAGCTGAACCAGTGCATAACTACTGCCCCCAGCATAACCAAACAGCTGAACCAGTGCATAACTACTGCCCCCAGCATACCCAAACAGCTGAACCAGTGCATAACTACTGCCCCCAGCATACCCAAACAGCTGAACCAGTGCATACTCTGCCCCAGCATACCCAAACAGCTGAGCCAGTGCATAACTAACTGCCCCCCAGCATACCCAAACAGCTGAACCAGTGCATACTACTGCCCCCAGCATACCCAACAGCTGAACAGTGCATAACTACTGCCCCCAGCTACCCTGATAGCTGAAATGTTATTGCCTGAACTATAAATGATTACATTCCTGATATTGCGTAGTAAACAGTGTAATTGCAAAAAAGGCAAGTCCAAATTTGCTGATTTTTAGTGATCGCATCCCAGAAAAAAAATTCAGTGATGAAAAGGCACATATCTAACAGTCGAGGGGCAGGCATGCATTATATGTCTATAGTTGTGTTTTTTTTTTCTTGTTTTTTAATTTTTTATTAAGTATCGAACTGGTATTGAGTATCGAAATAAAAAAGTTGGTATCGGTATCGAACTCAAAATTCTGGTATCGTGACATCACTAATCCCCTCTATCCTAAACTGATCATTGCGGTCATAGATCAGACACTGTACAATCCTGTTTTTCTGGAATAAAATAGAGCCGTGTATGCTCATCAAATCTACTTCCTATGAGACGTACTATTTCATCATCCATAGGTACTGTTAGGGATATCAGTAGAAAGCAGCCAAGCAGGTCAGTGGTAAGAACTGCAGATGCCAATAGCAGATTCCTAGGCACATTGACCTCCTGGTACTTTAGAATTCTTCAGCCCTGTCTTTACAATTTCTAGAATAACTCGAGTGCTAGTTTAACTATGAAATAAAAATAGCATGACGTAAAAGCAAATCCAATAAATCTCAGCTATGTGAAAAATGTTTATCTTGTGCCATTCACTTTGGTTCCATTATAGGCACTAGCAGGTCCGGTGTCTGCAGTGCACTACATTTCCAGTCATTGATTACAAATGTGACACTGTCCATGACTTATGCGCATTCATGCATTCATTGGGTAAACATGCCGCATATAGCAAATATTAAATCTGTGAATCAATGTTAAAAACGTTTTTTTTTATTTTTTTTTATTTTTTTTTTTTTGTTACAGTATATAGGCAATTTTTCTGTATTTTTTTTTAAATAACCTACTGTGGCCCCTTTATTGAGAAATCCTTGCTTAACATTCGCACCCCCCCCCCCTCCCCAATTTCTAAAGAGCCGTTGCTGTTAGAAATGATCCAACTTCATGCAAACCCACACTTTCAGCATGTTCGCTGATCTCTAGTTGCTATGTATGGCTGGCACACAGTTCGGGGCAGCAGCTCGGGGGCAGTAAAGCTATACTTTTTGTTCACTGCTCTCGTTGATCTCTGCTTAAATAGCTTTAAGGGGAAACTAAGAGCAGCAAACATCCTAATGCACAGGGCCGAGGATCAAGGTAAGTTACTTTGATTGGGATTAGTTATGGATATTTTCTAGTACCATATGCAGGTCATTGAGATTCTCATGTACTTTTCAGTTTATTCTTATGCTAATGAGGTGATTTGGTGCACGGGGTGGGCCTAGCCCTCCTAATAAACAATTATCTGGCACTCTGCAGTGATGGGCACCTATTCATTAGAAGGGATGGGCCGCTGGGGCAGATTGATGCACTGAGGGTCGTAGTCCTGCCCCCAGTGCATCGAATTGCCTCATTAGCATATTGGTTAAACTACAAAGTTCATGAAACAGAGCCAAGGATGAAGGTAAAAAACTTACCTTCACCCTCACGCCCTGTGCGCAATAGGGACAGTCAGAAGGTTAGATACTTATAACCTGCTAATAGTTTCCCAGCAGCCGGCAAGGGCAGGGGAGAATTTGATAATGAGTAGGAACTTACCCCTCCCTGTGCCTCCAGTAAGCAGCGGGACCGGCCTAGGGACCCTCGCTGAAAGTCATTTTTCCGCGAGTTTTGATGGAATCCCGACTCGGGGGGAAATGCCTGTCCCAGCTGATAGACTGGTCCCTAAGCCAATTAGTGACTGGAGTGTCGTCCTGCCCCTGTCACTGCCCCCCTCACGATTCGGCTGAGCGCCAGTCCATCAGCCGAATCGTGATGTGTGCAGCGCCAAGATCCCATAGCCTGGCTGGGCACCCAAGGCCGTTCCTGTCACTCACCACAGACATGGGAAGAAGTAAGTTCCTACTTATCAAATTCCCCCCTAACTTTGCCGGCTGCCAGACTTTAAAAAAAAAGATCCACTAAAATAACACATCAAAAACATCTCTCTAAATCTGAAATCCCATTTCTCTAGAACCTAACAGTAAAATAATAATGTGAAGGAATTATATCATATAAGGATATCGCTAGACTGTATGAGTCAGAGGCAGAAATATGACATGGAGCTGTAAAAAGACATCAGTCCAGACCAAATAAAAGAGAGATTTAAATACATATAAACCTGTCAAGTGGGTTGAACTTGATGGATTCTTTTCTTTTTTTATCTTAAAGGGGAAGTTTAGGTAAAATAATTTTAAGATATGTTATTGTCCAACAAAGTTATGAAAATTACTAATAGACACTTTTTATGGGAACGCACCTATAGTGCATTATCTCAGCACTTACTAACAGCATGACCTGTTCAGGTCTCTGTAAAGTTGGTGATGTCACGTCACATAAACTTCCGACAACTGCTGCTCTGGTCTGTCCCACCACGGCAGCAGCTGTTGGCAGTTTATGTAACATGACATCACCAACTTGACAGAGACCTGAACAGGCCATGCTGTAGTAAGTGCTGAGATAATGCACTATAGGTGCGTTTCCCATAATAAGTGTCTATTAGTAATTTTCATAACTTTTGTTGGGCAATAACATAACTTAAATATTTTACCCGTACTTCCCCTTTATAACTATGTTACTATGTTACATGGGTATCCTGTGTGGATATTTTTCAGCACGTTCCATTCGTATTGGAATACTGTCACGTTAACAAGGTCATGAAGCCGCTTCAAGTACATGCAAACATATTTAGGGACAGAATGATTTATATGGGTTATGGGATTATTTGTGACAAGCATTAGTAATGGCAGACATAGGATTGAGTATGGTTAGGGTAACCTCCACAGATCACTTGTCACTTGTTTGAGCTGATTTTGTAAACTAAGGGGGAGATTTATCAAACATGATGTAAAGCAAAACTGGCTCAGTTGCCCCTAGCAACCAATCAGATTCCACCTTTCATTTTCCAAAGAGTCTGTGAGGAATGAAAGGTGGAATCTGATTGGTTGCTAGGGCAACTGAGCCAGTTTTGCTTTACACCATGTTTGATGAATATCCCCTTCGGGTCCATTTACACAGAAAGATTATCTGACAGATTATCTGCCAAAGATTTGAAGCCAAGCCAGGAATGGACTTGAAAAGAGGAGAAATCTCAGGCTTTCCTTTATGACCTGATCTTTGTTTATAGTCTGTTTCTGGCTTTGGCTTCAATCTTTGGCAGATAATATGTCAGATAATCTTTCTGTGTAAATGGACCGTAAGATTGTCCTAATTTGACAATTTCATTAAAGGGAACTACAGACCACAACTAAAAAAAAATGTGTCGTTAGGGGTGTGGGGAAACATAATTAGGAATGCATACCCCTACAGGTACCCCTCCAACCAGTCAGTGGCTGCAGCTGTGTCCCGCCTCAGTCACTGACTGGCTGAGCAGGCATTCCTGAGCTCAGGTCATGATGTTGCATGGCCAGGAGCTGCAGAAGCTGGAGAGGCTGGCAAGAGTTCCGAGAGCAGTGATGTGGTGCTGCAGGGGCACAGGGATGGGTAAGTATGCATTTAGGCATAGGTAAGTATGCCCCCGGCCTGCCTTGGCTTTTTAGTTGTGGCCGGGGTTCTCCTTTATTATTAGCACATAGGATTAGAGCCATGAACATTAAAAACAACAAACCCCCTTTTAATTCTCAAGTTGAATTCAACCAGGGAGAGTTTAGATATTTGTTACTAGTGATGCGCAAATCGATTCAAAACTAATTCAATTTGTTCCATATTTTTTATTTGCTTCAAGATTTGCTGAGCAGCCCAGTAAAAAATATTCACCCACCCCCAGTCCTGTGGTCGCAGACCGACATCTTCCTCATTGCTCTTAGTGATCTCTAGAGCACTGCTGTGTTTGACTCATCCAGCATCTAGTAGTCTGTAAGCTCATGCATGCGAGCAGGGCCCTCACTCCTCATGTATGGATATTTATATGTATATCTATGCAATGTCTGATTTTTGTCTATTTATGTACCCCCAGAATTGTAAAGTGCTGCGGAATCTGTCGGCGCTATATAAATAAAAATTATTAA
The DNA here is from genome assembly GCF_027789765.1 of Dendropsophus ebraccatus. Taxonomy (NCBI): domain Eukaryota; kingdom Metazoa; phylum Chordata; class Amphibia; order Anura; family Hylidae; genus Dendropsophus; species Dendropsophus ebraccatus. Next base: position 29,609 of record NW_027208557.1, read on the forward strand.
TATTAATATTATATTATTATTATTATTATCTATTCTCTTAGATGCTACAGTTATTATTAACTACCGTATCAAACTTGTTTAAGGGGTCAGAAAGTTATATAGATTGGTATATTACTTCTATTTAAAAATCTCAGTCTTCCAGTACTTATCATCTGCTGTATGTCCCACAGGAAGTAGTGTAATCTTTCCATTCTGACACAGTGCTCTCTGCTGCCACCTCTGTCTGTGAAAGGAACTGTCCAGATCAGTAGCAAATCCCCATTGAAAACCTCCTGCTTAGGACAGTTCTTTTCATGGACAGAGGTGGCAGTAGAGAGCACTGTGTCAGACTGGAAGAAATACCTATTCTAGCAGGACATACAGCAGCTGATAAGCATTGGAAGACTTGATTTTTTATATGAGCCCTTACCTTTACTATGCCCACAGTTATGTCAGGTCGCAGGAATCGCTTAGTTCTCACGATGTAAACATATGGCACGGGCAGTTGAAAGGCCGCAGCTTTTATCATAATTATATGTATTCGAAAAAAATGATACCTTGTCCTCTTATTACTTTATTAGGTGAGGTGAGGTGCTCTTTACCACTAGTTCTTATGATGGATTTATTCCACGCAGCTGTGGTCTGAAAACCATCCTAGTATATTATTTTATAGAGTGAATAATATAATATCTAACCTACTTAGTGGCCTTAGTGTCAATGTGTGACCTATTTTCCATGCATTTATATTCCACTGATACATGCCAGTTTGTGGAATTACTTCTGCCGCCCGCTGACTGGAGGGACTGGAAGCATTTGGCAAAGTATGATTAGATTACTTCCAATTAAGCTTCAGCGAGGTTTGTTTTTTCCGACTAAATCTATTGATTTGATGTAACTCCAATGACCAGAGGGGACTTTCAACTTATTAAAATGATTTGCACTGTGTGTTTTGTTAGTCTGACCTACAGCGAAAGTCTCGTTGTTTTAAATGTCTTCTGACTTTTCCCTAAGCCATTGTCTTTCTGTGTTATCTTTTCTTTCATCTAAAAGAATATAGTGTACCTCCCGTCCCATTCCAACAAATGCCTATTGGCTTTTAACAGATTTCCTGAGAATAGATGTACCCTATCCAGAGAGGTTGAGAGTCTGAGGCTATATGGAGCAGACAGCCCCCTCTAACCCTAAAATTACCCTTGCAGGCTGATCATCGTTCCTTAGGACCAGCTGCGAAGCATGGCAGGACACCTGATACCAATGTTTAGCTCCCAACAGATATGGTCTATTAAGCTTTTTTCATCTCAGTTAACATACTGTAGTTCAAATCAGTTGGTGTCAGAAAGTTATATAAATTTGTAATTTACTTCTATTCAAAAATCTCAAGTCTTCCAGTACTCATCAGCTGCTGTATGTCCTGTAGGAAGTGGTGTATTCTTTCCAGTCTGACACAGTGCTCTCTGCTGCCACCTCCGTGACAGGAACTGTCCAGAGCAGTAGCAAAACCCCATAGAAAATCTCTGGGGATTTGCAGTGTGTCAGAATAGAGAGAATACAACACTTCCTGCAGGATACAGCAGCTGATAAGTACTTGAGAAATTTTAATAAATTCAATTGTAAATTTCTGTCACTTTCCAGTTGAGTTGAACAATTTTTGTTGTTGTTGAAGTACCCTTTTAAAGGAACCAAATGTAACCACATACTTGATTTTATCTACATCTTAGCCCCATGCACATGGGCGTAGCTAGGATTCATGGGGCCCCATAGCAAAAAACTGCATGGTAATGTGGCCAAAAAATAAAATCTCTTGTGACCAGCCTGCAGCTACAAAATTTACTGGCAGAGGGACAATGGCTGCTTGTTCTGTCAGTCCACTGTATTTAAAATATAAGGGCCCATGAGGAGCCCTTATGGTTAAATATATACTGTAGATGCAGGAGCAGACTACCTTCTGCTTAACCCCTTATGTACTGCAGTGTGCGAGTGACCCAATGTTCTCTTACATGATGCAAAAAAAGAGTTAAAAACCCCTGACCTCTGGATGGAGCTCTGCACATTTTCCTACTTGATTGCAGCAGGACAACAGAGGTCAGGGGTTATCAGAGCCGTGAAGCAGAGATCTCCTTGTCCTCTACTTATTAACCCACGGGTCCCATAGCAGCTGCCTACCCTGCCTCTATAGTAGCTACAGAACTGCTCATGCAAACCTCTCTCTAGCCTTCATGGTTCCCACTTTCCCTTGTTGTCTCCACTGGTGGTAATAGATCTAATGACAAATATTTTGGCTTGGGCCCAATATTAGCTCTATAGGAATTGCACTCACAGGCATGTCTGAACCGATTATTAATTACACAATGCTCTTGTTTTTTATTTATTCTTTGGCCTTTTTTCAAAAAGAAATGGCGTTTAACCCTTTCATGACTGAGGTCAAATTAACCCCTTAAGGACCGGGCCAATTTTGTTTTTTCCTCCTTGTGCTTAAAAGACCATCGCACTCATTTTTCACCTAGAAACCCCACATGAGCCCTTATTTTTTGCACCACTAATTGTACTTCGTAATGACAGGCTGAATTTTTTTCATAAAGTACACTGCAAAACCAGAAAAAAAATATTTTTTTTTTTTTTTATTTGGGGGTATTTGTTTTTACGCCATTCACCCTGGGGTAAAACTGACTGTTATGCATGTTTCTCAAGTTGTTACGATTACAATGATATGTAACATGTATAACTTTTCTGTATCTGATGGCCTGTAAAAATTCAAACCATTGTTAACAAAATATGTTCCTTAAAATCGCTCCATTCCCAGGCTTATAGCGCTTTTATCCTTTGGTCTATGGGGCTGTGTCAGGTGTCATTTTTTGCACCATTATATGTACTTTTTATCGGTATCTCATTTCGCATATGCGACTCTTTGATCCCTTTTATTACAATTTTTCTGGATTTGATGCGACAAAAAATGTGCAAATTTTGCACTTTGGGATTTTTTGGCGCTGATGCCATTTACCGTGCGAGATCAGGAATGTGATTAATTAAAGTTTGGGCGATTACGCACGGTGATACCAAACATGTTTTATTTATTTATTTTTATTATAACATGGAAAAGGGGGTGATTCTGACTTTTATTAGTGGAGGGCTTTATAATAATAACACTTTTTTTTTTTTTTACACATATACTTAAAGCCCCCTGGGGGACTTCTAGTATAAGTGCACTGATCTCTCATTGAGATCTATGCTGAAGCCGGAAACAATAGACTGCCCAGCTGGATCAGCGCCATTACGGCGCAGACACCCAGTCGGTAAAGATGTGTGAATCGTTCCTCCCGTACAACCTCACGGGGAGCGATCCACCCCACTAGACACCAGGAACGGCTGCATAAGGTAATTGGATGCAGCTGTCAACTTTGACAGCTGCATCTGATTACCTGATTAGCGGGCACCGCGATCGGACCGTGCCCGCTAATAGCTGCAGTCCTGGCTACATGCGTCACCCGGACCCGGGTGCCATAGCACTTTTATTTTTTTTACCTACAGGGCTGGTTTTGGTTTCATTTTTTGCACCATGATCTCTATGTTTATTAGTATCTTAATGGTGTAAGAGAAGAATTTGAATTACTTTTTATTAATTTTTTTCCTGATATATAATTTAAAAAATCAGCAATCCTGGTGTTTTTTTTCTTCTTTTCTCATTTACGCCGTTCACCGTGCAGGGACAATAATGTTATTCTTTAATAGATTGGACAATACCGCACGCTACGATATGTAATATGTTTATTTTATTTTTTACATATTTTAACATGCAATGATTAGATTGCATATACTGATCTATGCTATGCCATAACATAGCATAGATAAGTATTATCGGCGATCTGTGCATAAAGTCTGCATGAGAGCAGACTCTATACACAGATGGCCGATCCGACAGGACGGAGATAAGTGGCTTACCCCCGCTCGTTGCTACAAGCGATCGGAACCAGTCCCAATAGGGCCCTTCACACGAACGTGTCAGTTTTTACTGTCAGGAAATCCTGATCAGAGGCCTTAAATGTCATCAGGATAGTATCAGATTTCCTGACAGTAATCGTTTTTACCATCAGGAAACCATCAGGAAAAACTTCAGATTTCCTGATGAGAAAAAAATAGGACATGTATTTCTGCAAACTGGATGGTCATAGCTTGCAGAATTACAACTCCCATCATGCTTGGCTGACAGGTCATGATGGAAGTTGTACTTCTGCAGTCTGTGGTCACCCAGGTTGCAGTACATGATGGGAGTTGTACCTCTGCAGCCTGTGGCCATCCAGTTGCAGAAGTACAACTCCCATCATGACCTGTCAGCAAGGCATGGTGGGAGTTGTACTTCTGCCACCTGGATGGCCACAGCTGCAGAAGTACAACTCCCATCATGACTTGTCAGCAGGGGCATGGTGGGAGTTGTACTTCTGCAACCTGGATGGCCACAGGCTGCAGAAGTAGAACTCCCATCATGCCTGTCAGCAGGGGGTGCGGGGGTCCCGCGAGTGGCCGTGGGGGGGGGGGGGGGGGGGGGTGCCCGCGAGTGGCCGCGGGGGGGGGGGGGGTCGGGCGGAGGTGCCCGCGAGTAGCCGCGAGTGGCCGCGGGGGGGGGGGGGGTGCGGGGGTGCCACGAGTGGCCGCGGGGGGGTGCGGGGGTGCCGCGAGGGCCGCGGGGGGGGGGGGGGTGCGTGGGTGCCGCGAGTGGCTGCCGGGGTACCTGCAGATGAAGAGACAGCGAAGAGGCAGCAGGAGCAGAGGCGGAAGGTGAGTGGAACTCCGGACGCTTTCCTGATGTGCATCAGGAAAGCGTCCGGGGCCCGGGCACTCCCATAGACTCCTATGGGGGTGTCCGGGCCGGATTTATACAGAAATAGGACCGGTTCTAAAAAATCCGGTCCTATTTTCCGGAACGGACAGCCCTCCGGAAAATCCGGAAGGGTGTCCGTGTCCAATGAAAGTCTATGCGTCCGGAAATCCGTCCGGATTTCCTGATAGGAAATCCGGGTGGTTTTTCCGGACGTGTGAAGGGGGCCTTAGTCAGTGACAGGTGCTTAACCTGTCACTGACTTCCTTAAACGCCACAGTCGCTATAGATCCTGCACACATCAAAAGCCCCTTACTGTACGGAATGTATATATATGTTCCTGCTGCACGGGGCATGTGTATCAGGAACATATTTATAAATAAATAAATATATATATATATTATATATATATATATATAATATATATGAATTGTGGTCATGAAGGCGTTAATTAAAAAAAAAAAGGACTTTTACCGGCCCTTACTGATGGCATTTCATCAGATCTGTTACTTTTAACTTCCCTCCTGACCCCTGAATTTTATTTTTTTCCTCATTTCTTCACCTTTTACATTTCTTCACCTTCTCTTAATGTCCCTTAACATTTGGATAATTGTTGTTTTGTTATACTTTTTTAATCTGTGCATGGCTATTTTTTCATATAACATTTTCATTTTTTCACCCTCTGACCTGTGTGAGGGCTCATTTTTTGCAAAATGTAAAAGCTGTTTAGATCATTAAAGGGATATTCCAGTGAAACATCATTTTTTATATGTTGCTGCCCATGCTGAGACTAACAATTCCTTCCATACTTGTTATTATCTATTCAGTCTCCTTCCACAGTTCTGAGCTGCTGCTTTTGTCTGAAGACACAAAAAAATGTTTGTGAGCTTTCTCTCCATCTCTCCCTCCTTCCCCCTCTCCCCGAGACAGTTGATGTAAACAAGTCCCTATCTGGAACTTTGTAGCAAATATGTAATGCTGGAAGGAATAATCATAGTGAGTCTGTCGGCAGCTTGACCTTAGATCAACACTCCGAGCATTGCAAAGAAGATACAGAGTTGCAGATAACGCCTGCAAGGGACTTGTTTACGTCAGCCATCTCGGAAAGGAGATGGGAGGACAGGAAGATGGAGAAAAAAGCTCACACAGTTTTTGTGTCTTTAGCAGAAAGCAGCAGGTCAGAACTGGGGAAAGTAGACTGAATAGATAATAACAAGTTTGGAATGAAATGTTAGTCTTACCATGGACAGCAATATATTAAAAGTTATGTTTGAGTGGAATACCCGTTTATGGTATATTCCCGCTACGGAACAGGCATGGAAATTTCAAGCGGAGGCCCTCTCCTCCGTTGTTATCTCTATCAATAAAGGGATTATCCAGAGAGCACAAAAGGTCCTGTGATCCGAACTTCGTCAAAGCCACGTCCCCAGTCCTATATTCAATGGCTTTGGGAGAGGGGTTGCAGTCCAATGGGGTGTTTGGATACACAGTCCTTTAGTTAAAGGGGTACTCCAGAAAAGTTTTTTCTTTTAAATCAACTAATATCAGATTAGTAATTTACTTGTATTTCAAAATCTCAAATATCCCTGTACTTATTACCTGCTGTATGTGCTGCGGGAAACAGTGTATTTGATCCAGCTTACTTAGTGCTCTCTGCTGCCACCTCTGTCTGTGACAGAGCAGTAGCAAATCCCCATAGAAAACTTTTCTGCTATTGACAGTTCCTGACATAGACAGAGGTGGCAGCAGAGAGCACTGTGTCAGACTGAAAATAGTACCCACTTTCTGCAGGACATGCAGCAGCTGATAAGTACTGGAAGACTTCAGATTTTTAAATAGAAGTAAATGGCAAATCTGTATAACTTTAACATTATTAAACAGAGGCATAAAACACTCTCACTGCTAGTTTGCATTTTGAGGCCTAATATGTAAATGAGGATGAGTTATGCTTACACAGAGCTGAATGTGCTAACCTGCCCTAGATGTGTCTGTAGCGACAGCTCTTAGATCTGTTCTCTGAGTTGCCTGGTTGGAGCACATTGTGGGCTCATCTCATATTACTATAAAAGCCTGAGAACCCCGGTATACCTGTCCTGAAGTTTCACTCTGGATATCTGTATATCCTCCATACAGGAATAACAATGAGTAATGTATAATTCTATATATCTTTGTACCCATAAGCTCACACACAGCGGGCCTCCTTTTATGAAAACAAGTGCGAAGACAAGGATTAAGAGCTCACATAGGCCACTGCTTTGCACTTATAATATGAACTACAAAATGACAGCTTTCTTATAGTGTCCCCTAGGTGCGGGTCCCACCTTTGTGACCAACATCTATCTGAGATGGGTAGCGTCCCAGAGGTGGCACCTGCATCTAGGGGACATGGAGTAATACAAAGGGTATTGTTATTTTGTTGGGGGCACAATAGTGGGCATTATATAGGGTAAATGATAGATGTAATGATAGATGTCATTGTGTGGCAGTATTAGGCTAGGTTCACACCGTTTTTTTGAAGAAAAAAAAACCCGCGGAAAACTGCGTGCATCCGTTTTTCTATTGACCTCCATTATAAAAAAAAACGAATCAAAACGAATCAGTTTTTTTTTTTCATGAACACAAAAACGTGGTCGGCCATGTTTTTGTGTCCGTCAAAAAAAAAACTAATCCGTTTTGATCCATTTTTTTTATAATGGATGTCAATGGAGAAAAACGGATGCACAAAGCATCCGTTTTTTCCATCTGTTTTTCATCGGATTGCAAAAACTTAGTGTGAACCCAGCCTTATTTGGGCACTGTTACTATATAGGATTGACAAAGTTGGCCTTTGTTAATGTGTGGGGCATTAAGAGGTTGGCTACAAAAGATGGTTCAAAGAGAGCACTTTTAGGCTATGTTCACACTGTGTAAAAAATGATGGCTGTCTTTAGAACAACAGTCGTCAATGTGCAAATAACGTCAGTTATTTTTTAAATAACGGACGTTCTTCGAACAATGATGGTCGTTATTATGAAAGGCGGCCATCATTGTGTAGCTGAGGCACCACCGCTGTCTGTGGACCAATGAAGGGCACTGTCTGTTTGGCACTATTATTTTACAGGGGCACTATTGTTCTCAAGAGCAGTGTCTGTACGCCAATAAGGGCCCTATTACATGGAAAGATTATTGTGCAAAAAATCATTATATCATTCGAAATAAAGCAATAATCTTTCCATGTATGCAGGTAATGATTAAAGGACTAGAGAAAATTAGTTTATATGTTGTTGATCGCATTTTATGAGCTACCCATAAAATCACCATTAATCATTCGCGGATCTTCGGTGTACGTACACATTGTCCGTTGGTAATTATGATCGTTCGTATACTTTAGCTTAGAAACGATTGTAATTATTATTGCAACTAACGCCCATCGTTCCATTATCATATTATGCTGAATGATCTAAGATAGTCTGCAAAGCGATCCTTTGCAAATCGTTTATCGTTGAAAACAAAAAATTCTTAGTCTAATAGGAGCCTAACTGTTGTCAATGACACCAAGTACAGTGATTGAGGGTACTGTGTCCCGGCAGAATGGGGAGTTATTGTAGGTGAAGAAATAAGGACATGTTCATATGGCGTATGTGACCGGCTGTTCCGATGCGGGGGCATCAGCGCGCGCCTGCATCGGAACTCCTCACAGCACACAATGAAGCAAGCGGCCAGAGCCGCTCGCTTCATTGTGTGAACTGACAGGGTTTCCTAAGGCCGCAATTCACTGAATTGCGGCCGCAGAAAACTGACATGTCAGTTCTTTGCGGCGCCGCTTGGGATCCCGGCCGGATCGTATACTAGCGGAGCGTATAAAAGAACATGCAAGGTGTTTTGGCGTACAAAACACGACCATTGTTGACGATGGTAACAACGACCGTACTTTTACACTGTTTGAACATAGCCTAAGGCTATGTTCCACATTGTATGACACGGCCATTCCATGACCCGCCAGGTCACGGAATGGCCGGTGTCAGCAAAGATCATCCGCGCCGCTGATGATCTTTTGCGCCGCTAAATTCAGATGCAGACGCATCCCTGCGCGCCCGCATCCAAAAATTCCGAACTGACATGTCTGTTTCTCACGGCGCCGATATTGATCCCGACCAGAGTGTATACTATGGGGGACATTTATGAATGGTTCGTCCGAGGCCTACGCCAGGGAGAAGGTGCAGATTTGCCCTTCTCCCTGGCGTACGCCTGCTGTATGCCCCGCTCACCCGATGGGCGGGCTGGGGGAGCTTGGGGGGGCATGACAAGGCGGGAGGAGGCATGGCCTCACAGGCGTTAATCAGGATTCACAACTACACCTGCTGGAAGTTTTAGTACACTAGCACTGGGCGCAGGTTCAGGCGCTCGGCCGGATTCACTAAGAGGTTTGCGTCTCTTAGTGAATCCTGCCGTGGAAAAGGGGGCGGGGCCTAATATAAGACCGGCATACTTGTATACCAGTCTTCATAAATCCCCCCCATGTGTATACACTGTGTATATATTCTGGTCGGGATTCCTTAGAAGGCAGCACTGCGTAAGTAAGGTAGAAATCACAACCGTTGTTACAATGGTCGTGGTTACTACGGAACTTACGTACAGTAGTGTGAACATAGCCTAAAAGTGAAGAACTACAATCACATGTGGGACTGGTATTTACCGTTACATGCTCACTGTGTTGTAGTAGTATTAGTATTTGTATTATTTACATTATTTAGTAGAGTGGGAAAACCAAGGACTGCCTGAAAAACATGGATACACCCATAGGCCGTAGGCTGTATCTATTTTTTCCAGGCAGTCCTCAGGCTGCATCCATCTTCTCCAGGCATCGAGATTCAAATGCCAATCGTGTGAACCTGAACTTTCGACAGGTTCGCTCATCTCTAGTTATGATACAGTAGATGTCATTGTGTGGCAGTATTATTTGGGCTTGTATAGTGATATCATAATGGTTTGGACTGGAGTCATGGATCCACTGAACCGCCCACTACCACCTCTGATCTTTAGAGACCCGAATAACAAACTGTTAGTACATAAAACCTGTATTGCAGTGTTATTTACATTGATCTGTTTTCTGAGAAATATTTCCATATTTGAGCTGCCAATCTTTTTCCAAGGCCACCTTTTGGTGCGATTACACGGCCCCATATTCCAGATATGCGCGCGCCGATCTGTTCGTTGTCTTTATTGCATGGAGCGCTAATCTTCAGAATTGGGCCTTCAGTCTTAGGGCCTGTTCTCACCTCCGTATGCGAGAGCGGAGGTGCGCGAGCCCTCCCATTCGAAGGCAGGATTTGGTAGTCCGTGCGGGTGGTTCTGCATGGATTTTCGGCGCCCATTCCATAGTATGAACGGTCCCTTAAACAGCCCTGTCCTTCCATCTATGTGCAGAACATGGCTGTGAGCAATCTGCTTAATACAAATGTAAATAAAAGGTTTCGTAGTTATGTTTTTAATGTCCCCCTGGTAACACCATGCCCTGGAAAAGTCTAGGAACCTTATCTAATCTTATTCAAGATAGCTCTGCGCAAAACATCTTTCAGAGTCAACGCTGTTTAATTTTTTTACTTTTTTCTCCTTGAGATATGGCGTCACAGTCAGTGCGCAAATGCTTTCAACATGAATATCATTAAAGATTATCAGTAAATTAAACAGAACGGGCTTGTGTAGAATGTGAAACATTTTTACAGAGCGGTTAAACACGGTGTTTACCTATAAACATGTACATAAAATGATGATAATATTAATATAAGACCCTGTTAGTAGCACATTGGATCCATACATTTGGTATATAGCTTTTTCCTGCATATCCAACACATGTATCCCTAGCGATTTAGATTTACCCTACAGAAGTATACCTGGTATACCCTTCTTTTTATTGTATAGGAAAGCTTTATTGTATAAAGCTAATTCTTTGTCTTGTTCTTTATAGACCCCGCTCTGAACCGCCGCGATCCCGGTTGCCTTATGTAGCCCGGGATCGCGGCTATTAGCTAGTATAAGGGCTCGTTCACACTGAGCAAAAGCAGCTGAATTTCTGCGCTGAATCAGCGCTGAAATTTCAGCCGTTAAAATAGGTGCAGAGCTAATTTCCATTGTGTTGAATGGAAATTCTGCTCTGCAGTTCACACGGTGGAATTTCCGCACTGAACTAATCCGCTTTCCGCCAGAAGAATGAACATGTTCATTCTTCCACTAGCGCAAGCCTATACAAACCAATGGGGCTCTGATTTTCTGTTTCAGCGCGGAATACGCACGTATTCAGTGCGGAATACAAGCGTAATACAAGCGGAAATTACGCGCTGAATCAGCGCGGAAATGGGTAAAAAAGGGGGGGAGGAGGATTCTAGTATGTATATATTCTGGTATAGTCTAGTTTACTCGCCAAATACTCGCTGAATTCAGGCGGAAATATTTCCTTGCGTAATCCGCCCCTTTTGCTCTGTGTGAACGTAGCCTTATTGTAAAAAAAATAAAATAAAGTGTTGTTGTCAATAAAAAGTCCCCTCCCTTAATAAAAGTCTGAATCACCCCCTTTTCCCAGGTTATAAATAAAAGTAAATAAATAAATACACATGTTTGCCATGTCGTAATCGTCCGAACTATTAATTTATCCCATTCCTGATCTCGCACGGTAAACGGCGTAAGCGCAAAAATATCCCAAAATGCAAAATTGTGCATTTTTGGTCGCATCAAATCCAGAAAAAATGTAATAAAAAGCGATGAAAAAGTCGTATATGCGCAATCAAGGTACCGATAGAAAGAACACATCATGGCGCAAAAAATGACACCTGACACAGCCCCATAGACCCAAGGATAAAAGCGCTGTAAGCATGGGAATGGAGTGATTTTAAGGAACGTATATTTGTTAACAATGGTTTGAAATTTTTACAAGCCATCAGATAAAGAAAAGTTATACATATTACATATCGTTTTAATCGTCAGTTTTTCCATAGGACACACGGCGTAAAAACACAATCCCCCTCACTGCGCATATAATTTTTTCTGGTTTCACAGCATATTTTATGCAAAATTCAGCCTGTCATTGCAAAGTACAATTAGTGACGTAAAAATAAGGGCTCATGTGAGTCTGTAGGTGTAAAAATACAAGTGTTATGGCCTTTTAAGCACAAGGAGGAAAAAACGAAATGCAAAACTAAAATTAGCCTGGTCTTGAAGGGGTTAAAGGGAACAATCAGGTGTAAAATAGCCTCAAACTCATTGCCGGATCTCCAGCAATGAGTTTGAGGCTTTCTGCACGGCACAGTACGGCGCAGACCGGACCCGCTGTACTGCGCATGAGCGGCACAGCAAGAACGTAGGCGTGCTAACGTTAGAGACAGCGCGCCTCCGATGACCCCGCCACAATTATGCAGGCTAATCACGCCCAGAGGGCGTGATTAGCACTGCAGAACCCCAGGGACCGTGACTACTGCACCGCAGCTCCCCGCCCAGAGGACTACTTGGGGGTAATTTACATACAGGCGCCGAGTTTATAAAGTACGTTTTTGGCTTGTACATTGCAGGGACGGGGGTATAAAAGCATGTTTGGAAGTGTGCTGGGTGCTGCTACAGCACATTCCATAGCTTTACATGCGTTTTTTATGTGATTGGTTTCCCTTTAAGCACTCATGTATGTTTTTTATATGCACAGCAAGTGCTGACTCTGTTAAAGGTGTACTCCTGCAAAACAAATAAATTAGTTTAACTCAACTGGTACCTGAAGTACCAGAGATTTGTAATTTATTTGATCAAAAAGCCTCAAGTCTTCTAGTACTTTATCACTGCTGTATATCCTGCAGGAAGTGGTGTTTTCTTCTTCCACACTGACACACTGCAAATCCCCATAGGTTTTCTATGGGATTTGCTACCGCTTGCACAACAGTTTCATGTAATGGACGAGGTGGCAGCAGAGAGCACTGTGTCAGACTGGAAAGAATACAGCACTTCCTGTAGGACATAGTAGTGGAAGAATGGATATATTTTTTTATAGAAGTAAATTAGAAATCTCTGGCACTTTCTGACAACATTTGATCTGAAGAAATTTTTTTTCTGCTGGAGTACCCTATAACCTTTCATCAGCTGTCAGACTTACATCACCTACTACACACGTGATGCACGGCCAGTGGCCAATGATTTTTAAACTTGTTGAAAGACAATAATAAGCTGAAGATCGTCTCCTTGGCAGATCGTTTTCTTTTTTAGACTGAGCAATGTCAGTTTGACAGTTTTCTCTGACAGTGGTATTTAAATAGCCTGTATTACCTTTCCCTGGTGGTCCAGTGGTCCAGATTGGCTCCCCACAGGGAGATTTTGAGGAGCAGTTCCATTGTACAGGCAGCCTAGGTCCTCTTTTATACCTCCCAGGCTGCCTGTATTCGGTGATTTTAGGACTGCCCTCAGCAGCCCCTTGCAGTCAGGTGCAGATTCAATGGATCAATGTAGCACATATGTATTGCATTGATCCTTTGAGCAGTCGTGGTATTACTCATAGTAGTCCTCTAGGGGGGCTACAAAAGTATGTAAAATACAAAATCCTATCCATAGTAAAAGTTTAAATTGCTCCCCTTTTTCATAATAATAATCATAATAATAATAATAAACATATTTGCTATTGCCACATGTAGAATTCCCAAACTATTAAATGATAACATTCCTGATCTTACACGATAATCGGTGTAAGTTCGAAAACCCCAAAAACGCAAAATTGATTTTAGGTCACATCACATTCCAGAAAAAAATCGAATATAAATCGATCAAAAAGTCCAAATATGCAAGCAAGAAAGTGATAACAGGTAGAGATCATGGTGCATAAAATGATGCTCACACAGCCCAAAGACCATAGACCAAAAAATAAAAGAGTTATAAGGATGGTAATAGGGAAATTTTAAATACATTTACTTTATTTTCAAAGATTTAAAAAAAAAAAAAAAGCAGTCATAAAATAAACGTTATATACATTTCCTATCCTTGTAATCATACTGACTTGGGATAACATGTAAGTTTTACCACGGGTCAAGCAGCGTAAAAACAAACCCACCATCCCCCACCCCATAATATATATATATATATATATATATAATATATATTTGTGGGTGTTTCAGTTTCACTGCATATTTTATGGAAAAATAAAGATTGTCATTACAAAGTACTATTGGTTTAGCCAAAATAAGTGCAGATATGGGTCTGTAGGAAAAAATGAAAGCGCTATGGCTTTTTAAACATGAGGAAAAAATAAGAATGCAAAGCAAAAATTGGCTGTGATATAAGGGGTTAATACACCTTTAGGCTATGTTCACACTACATAAACTACGGCCGTAGTTCTCGCTGCAAAACTACGGCCGTAGTTTTGAAGAGTTGAACATAGTCTTATGGGCAATGGGATCCCGGCCGGAGTGTACACACATCGTATACGCTCCGCCGGGATCCCATGCGGCGCCGGAAAAAAACTGACATGTCATTTTTTTTGCGTCCGGAATTCAGTGAATTCCGGCTGCAGAAAGACCTGTCAGTGCACACAGTGAAGCGAGCGGCTCCGCCGCTCGCTTCACTGTGGGCTATGGAAAGCTCTGATGCGGGCACGTGCTGATGTGCCTACATCAGAGCTCTGCGACTAGACGGATCGGTACTGGCCGCGATGATCCGGGCACAGACCGCCATTTAAATTTAGACCAACTTATAGTTGGTGTAAACTGCACCACCATTTTGCCCTGAATCCTGGGAAGATGTGATGCAAAGTCAAATCTTAAACCACGCTCCTTTTATCGAAGCCACACCCCCTTTAAACCAAGGCCATGTCCTTTTTTGGGATTCAAAAGAAACGTATCTAAAATTAATGTGGCATCCACTCATCTTATGGCACAAGAAAATAAACCGTTATACGACAACAGAAACATAACAAAACAGACCCGACAAACGTTTATTCTCTGAAAGTACATTTTGAAGATTACTAGTCATTAACCCCTTAAGGACAGAACCCAAATGGGTTTTCAGTTTTGCATTTAAGTTTTTTCCTTCTACCCTTTTAAGAACTATAACTTTTTCTAATGTTTTACTATTTTTATTAACTGTAAAACTTTTTTTTTTGCAAATAGGTATATTTAAAATGTCCCTAATGTGACTCTTATAGCACTATTATCATCTCACCTACAGGGCTGTGTGGGGCACCATTTTTTGCGCCTTGTTCTCTAATTTTCATTTATAACATATTTGTGTACATCAGACGTACTAATCACTTTTTATAAAAAAAATTTCTATGTAAAATATGATTAAAAAGCCAGCAATCCTGGCGTGTTTTTTCCTGCTTTCTGTTTATGCCGTTCACCATGCGGGAACAATAATTTTTGATCTGACGATTACACACTCTACGTATATAATATGTTAATTAAGTTAGTTTTTATTTTTTTGTGTTTTATTTATACAATGGGAAGGGGGGTTGATTTCAACTTTAATTGGAGGGGGCGTTGGCACATTTTTTAAACTTTTTTTTTTACACTTTTTAAGTCCTCTTAGGGACTTTCACATACATACTTTAGATGTCTGACACTGATTACTGCTATGCATTGTGGTGTTTAAGGGGTATGGCGGATGCCATGCTATCAGGCAGCTCACCATTGAGGTGAGGGCCTGCTCACATGCTATGAAGCGAGCTCGGCTCCTGAGCTCACTTCATAGCTTGTATCCCCAGCCGGGCGTACATATACGCCCGTTTCTGTTAAGGCCAGCCTGCAGGGGTGAACATGTGTGCCTGTGGGCATTAAGGGGTTAAAAAGAGAGGACTTTATGCTGTCAATATATAAATTATATTGTAAGCTTCTGTATATTTTTTAAGGCATCATGTTTCTCAGTCACCATTACATGTTCGGATTTTCTGTCACACTTTCTGCCTCACAAGCAAAATATATTCATTTGGGAAAACTGACCAACCTGAGTCATTAGAATACATTCAGTCTATTAAAGTCAGAACATTGGAACATAAACTGGGAATGGATGCCTGAATTTAAATGTGACCTCTGCCCTAATTAGGGTGATGTTGAATGACTACCGTGAAACAATTGTGGTCTCGGCCAGACTTTAAAACATTTGTCATATCATGATCATCATAATGCTCAAAACACCATGGAGAACAAACTTATACGATTTTCCTATTGCATTTTCATAGAAGCTTGTCCTAGAGATGTTTTTCTAATTAAACCTCTTAGGGGGCATTCACACGTTCATTACGGTACGTGCAAGGAAGATGTGCTACGGACCGGAATGCAAAACTTATAATGAATCATGATGCAGGGAGCTCTGCATTTCGGTGTGTAGATATATACACAAAGGTTCACGGAAGAGGGACTAAGTCACCCAAATTTGTATTATAGCCTACTAATTAATTATGGCTATCGGTGTCACTCTTACTCAAATACCAGAAAAACCCACCACAAAGATGAATACAAAAAGGACCATGGGCATAAATTCTGAAGCACTATAAAATTTATTAATCACAGTTATGTTCATAACATGATAGAAATTTCACGTAAAATATCATTAAAACGTATTTAAAAAAAATAACCAATACCATATATGTAAAAAGTAGACCACAACATAAGATAAATGGGTGATAGGAAAAATTAAAATAAACTACAAAGATGTGTCCTGTCTCAAAGTAACCCGCTACTCTAGCAATCGTATGGCATAAGACAGAACACAAAGGATCAAAACCGTATTGTCACTCACCCATTAATCCTATGTGGGTCACACACGTCCCTACGTACGTTTCACCACACCGGGCTTCTTCAGGGAACTGTCCCCCTAACTCCCCCTCTCCCTTTTATACTAACCGGCCTCATTATAGAGTCACCCCGCTTCCGGGCTTGTCGGCGCGCTGGACCGGGAGCGAAGACTGCGTCACTCCGGGTTAGCAACTCACCTCACGCACGCACGGCCGTAACGTCTGACGTCACGGACATGCGCACTAGAGGAACTGAGGCCACCAGGAAGTGAACACAGCGTAAGCAACCGGGCCGAGCGCGCACACACCCTCTGCAGTGACTTCTAAATATTAACTCTAACATAACTAGAACAGCGGTGATAGAACTAACAGACACTTGGACACATTGTAACAATGTAAACAGTAGGTATTCACCTCCCCTATCTCACTCCTCATACACAGCATAATCGCATAACATAAATATCTAAATCTATAAGATAAAGTGATTGAATCATGAATACATTATATTGAACAAATATAAATAAATATAAAGTGACTAGTGTTAAATTAAACTAATAAATTATTACCCAGATAATCAAATCTCAATGTATAATACACAAAAAGTGACTAGTGCTGTGCTAATGAATTATAAAGATATGCGCAATATAAATATAACGTACAAAAACACGTCAAAACCGCAAGTGCAAAAAAAACCGCATAAAGTGAATAAGTGCATAAAGTGAAAAAAAATTTTCTTTACTCCCTAATATAAATATGATTACAATTATGTTGTATATGTTATTTATTATTTAGAAACACATTTTTACAATGATGTATCACACGCTGTCCAGGATTCTTCATTTCCTGAGGTACCCGACACCTAGATATAGATGAACTCCATAGTAGAATTAGAGATAGAAAAAACACAATAGAAAGAAAGATGGAAGGAAAAAGAAAGACATTAGTATCAAAAAACAATTACAAACTATTGTGGATTCAAAGAAATGAAACAAAGCTACAATTTTCATTCAGCCCTGAAGGGGCTACGGTACCTAACATTGTATCCAGCGGCACTCCTTCTGCGCCAAAATCCTCCTCACATTGCCTCCTCTAATACCGACCTTGACCCTTTCAATCCCTCTAACTTGGAAACTTTTCGGATCGCTTCCATGGAATAGTTTAACCTCTTAAGGACCCATGACGTACCGGCACGTCATGATCACTGTCACTTAAGGACCCATGACGTGCCGGTACGTCATCCCTTTAAACGGGCGCCGCGGCCGCCGGGGCCCGATCGGGGGAGATAGCCTGCTATAATACATAGCAGGCCATCTCTCCCTGTCGGCATGGAGGGTTGTTAACCCCCCCCATGCCGACGATCGCCGCTATTGCTGATAAGCCCATAGCGGCGATCGGAACCTTCCGGGCCATCGGTGGCCCTATGACCCGGAAAAAAAAAATGGCGGTCGGGTGCTGTCCGAGGACGGCACCGACCGCCATTACTGTAAAAAGTAATGGTGGTCATGGTACCACCGTCCCGATCGCCGTTCACGGCGATCAAAGTCCCCACAAGTAATAAATACCTGCTCCGGACCCCTCAGCTAGGTAGCTGAGGGGTCCGGAGCAGGTATTTGTACATTACTCACCTGTCCCGGGGTCCTGATCGGCGTCTTCCGGGTTCCCGGCGTCCACTTCCTCTTGTTGGGACTTCGGCTTCTTCCGTGAGTCCCGATCGTCTCTTTCCGGCTCCAGCGTCGTCTATTTTCGTATTTTTCCGGCTCCAGCGTCGTCTATTTTCGGATCTTGCGCTCTGCTGCCCCTAGCGGCTGATAAGTGTAATACACGTATCAGCCACTACAGGGATGTTCAGAATGTAGTAAAAAAAAAAAATTTTTCCCAATTTTTTTTTTTTTTCTATTTTCCGCACCCTATCGCCGCTGAGTGTTGATCAGCATCGCACGAAAGTGCGCTGCTAATCAGCAACTCCTCCTTTTTGGCGTAGGGTGTTTTTTTTTTATATCCTACTGCCACGGTCTGCTTATAAGTGCCGAACATAAGTGCGGCATTCATCAGCAACACATTTTTGGCGTAGGTTTTTTTTGTATACTTACTGTAAAAAACACGTAAAAAAAACACTACATTACACACACTACATTGAATAAAGTTTTACACTACACCACTACATACCCCATATACCAATCCCATATAAAGATGGCCCCCAGGGTGTTTTCGGTGTCGGACGCATACATTATTATTGCCTCCGACACCGAAACAGCCAGTGAGGATGAATTGGGGTCCTTCTTTTTTCCTCCATTCATCCTCATCCTCCTCATCATCCAGTGACGTGTCTGGAGTAGCGTAGCGTACGCTTGCCCCCCAGACACGTCTTTTCCGCCAGTACCGTCCCAAATAAGAGATGACGGTATGGCGTGAATTCTACAAACTCTGTGAGAACCTCAGGGTACACTTACAGATTTAGGGTACGTGCACACTGCGGAATGGCGAAGGATAACCCTTTGTGCATTCCGCAGCTGGCACCCGCCGGCGGACTGATGCAGGGGCGCGTCTCCGCCTGTGTCATAGACTCTATCCTATGCATGGGCGGATTCCATTATCCGTCATTCCCATCAACACGTTGGACGCAGAGCGGAATCCGCCCGTGCATAGAATGGAGTCTACGACACGGACGGAGACGTGCGCCTGCATCAGTCCGCCGGCGGGTGCCAACTGCGGAATGCACAAAGGGTTATCCTTCGCGATTCCGCAGTGTGCACGTACCCTTAGAGTGTATGTAGGAAGGGACACCCGAATCCAGCCGCCAGATGCCCCCCCCCCCCTCCTCGGAGTTAGTGGGGAGATCGTCCGGGAACTGATCTTCCCACTGCTGGATAAAGGTCACCACCACCCCGTACGGGGATAACCTTTATACCAGCACCCCCTCTTCCGGTCCCTCGCTGCCCGAGCTACTGTAGCTTGCGGCACGATCCGAACATATCAGAAGTAGTAATAGAGCCCTAATATTTAGCAGCCATGGAGCGGACCCGCGCTTCTGGATATGAAGGACCCCGTATCGCACCAGGACAACATTTTCCAGGTGACGTCCCCCACACTGGAGAACAGGAGACCCCAGAAGAATGCAGAGTGTGGGGTAACAGGGGGATCAGGAAGGACACCATTTACCAGTGTGACACCTGTCTGATCCCCCGGCCTCTGCATACTGGATCGCTCCAGGCGCACTACACGTCACTGGGGTTCTACATTATCTAAATTGTCCCTTATTCCTATTTCAGGGGTCACGTTGATCAGGGATTATTCTGATCGCCATATGGAGTCGGGAAGGATTTTCCCCTGTGATGAGGCTACTGTCGTCTGCCTCACGAGGGGTTTTTGCCTTCTCTGGATCAACACAGGTTGAATTTGATGGACACCTGTCATTTCAACCTTATAAACTAATAATTGGCCTCAATACCCCCAAATAAATTAGAATTGTCCCTTTTCCCTAGCTAAGTAGGTTATGGCTTGCCATTCCCATTAGAGGAGGCCATGATGCAATTACAAAGCCTCTGTGCGGCCAGGACAGTAGAAACCCCCCACAAGTGACCCCATTCTGGAAACTACACCCCCATAAGGAATCTAACAAGTGGGGCAGCGGGTATATGGCCCCCTGGTGACGGCCACATTTGGGACGTGAAAAATGAAAAAAATGGTATTTTTTATTTTCACGGCACATGTCCTACACATGTGCCCCATCACTAGTTGGGGTCCATATGCTCACTGCACCCCTTGTTAGATTCCTTATGGGGTGTAGTTTCCAGAATGGGGTCACTTGTCGGGGGTTTCTACTGTTCTGGCAGCACAGGAGCTTTGTAATTGCGACATGGCCTCCATCCCCCATTCCAGCCTCTAAATGGCGCTCTGTCCTTTTGGTGACTTGCCCTGTGCCCATATGGCAAATTATGTCCACATGTGGGTATTTTCGTACTCAGGGGACACTACCCTACACGTTTTGTGTTCATTTCTTTTTTAACCCCTTGTGGAAATGGAAAAAAATCAAGGCTAGACCAACATTTAGTGTAATTTTTTTTAAAATTTTTACTCTAAATCATTGATCTTGTCTTGATTTTTTCATTTTCACAAGGGTTAAAAGATAAAAAAAAACACAATGTGTAGAGCAATTTCCCCTGAGTACGGAAATACCCCACATGTGGACATAAAGCGCCATGCGGGTGCAGGGTAAGCCTCCAAAGGGAAGGTGCGCCATTTGGTTTTTGAAGGCTGGATTTGGATGGAATGGATTTCGAGGGGCCATGTTGCATTCAAAAGCCCCTGTGTTGCCAAGACAGTTAAACCCCCACAAGTGACCCTATTATGGAAACTACACCCCTCAAGGAATGTAACAAGGGGTGTAGTCGCATATGGACCCCACTGGTGAACGGGCACAAATGTGGAACAATGTGGCGTGAAAATGAAATGATTAAATTTTTTACACTATAATGTTGGTCTAAGCCTTGAATTTATCATTTTCACAAGGGGTTAAAGAGAAAAAAACACACAAAAATGTGTAGAGCAATTTCCCCCGAGTCCGTAATACCCCACATGTGGACATAAAGCGCCATGTGGGTGCAGGCAAGCCTCCGAAGGAAGGAGCGCCATTGGATTTTAGAGGTTGGATTTGGCTAGAATGGATGATGAACGCCATGTCGCATTTACAGAGCCCTTGTGCTGCAAAAACACTGTAAACCCCCCACAAGTGACCCCATTCTGGAAACTACACCCCTCAAGGAATCTAACAAGGGGTGCAGTGAGGATATGGGACCCCTGGATGACGGGCACATTTGTGCCATGAAAGTGAAAAAATGAAAATTTTCACTTCACGTCACATTTTTCCACATTTGTGCCCGTCACCAGTGGGGTCCATATGCTCACTGCACCCCTTGTTAGATTCCTTGAGGGTTAGTTTCCAGAATGGGGTCACTTGTGGGGGGTTTCCAGTGTCTTGCAGCACGAGGGCTCTGTAAATGCGACATGGCCCTTGAAATCCATTCCAGTGAAATCCAGCTTCCAAAAGCCAATTGGCGCTCCTTCCCTTTGGAGGCTCGTCCTGCGCCCGCTTGGCACTTTATGTCCACATGGGGGTATTTTCCGTACTCGGGAGAAACTGTGCTACATGTTTTGTGTTTTTTTTTTTTCCTTTTATCCTTTGTGAAAATGAAAAATTGAAGGCTAGAACAACATTTTAGTGTAAAAAATTACTTTAGTCTTTTTTCAAAGCCATATGTTTGGAAAAAATCTGTGAAGCACCTGTGGGTCCAGATGCTCACCGCACCCCTTGTTACATTCCTTGAGGGGTGTAGTTTTCTAAATGGTGTCCCTTAGGGGTGTTTTTTAGGTTTTGGCACCCCAGAGCCTCTGCCAACCTGAAGTGGTACAGTCAGAAATGACCAAAAATAACGGAGCCATTGAATTCACTAGGCGCTCCCTTATATCTGAGGCTTGTGGTTGCGTCAAATAGCGCAATAGGGCCACATATGGGGTATTTCTATAAACTGCAGAAATGGGCAATCAATATTGGGGTGCATTTCTCTGGTAATAGGTTTATAATTATGAAAATATGGATACAATAAAATCTCTGCACAGAAAATTAAATTTTTCAAATTTTCTTACACACTTAGCTTTTATTTCTGTGACTCCCCTAAAGGGTTAAAAAAACTTCTGGATGTGCTTTTGCAGAGTTAGGGGGTGCAGTTTCTGAATGGGTGCTTCGTGAGCTTTCTAACACACAGTCCCCTCAAATACACTTTAAACCTGAACATTCCCTAAATATCTGATTTTGAAATTTTACTGAAAATTTGGAAATTTGCTGCTAATGTTTAAAGCTTCCTATTGTCTAAAAAAAAAAAAAATATAGTTTAATAAATGCCGCCAACACAAAGTAGACATGTGCGCTAATGCTATTTTAAATATAATTGTATGTGGTATAACCATTTTCTGTATAAGCAAAAAAGTTTTAAAGTTGGAAAAATGCATTTTTTCACAATTTTTTCACGCTATTTTGGGTTTTTTCATAAAGATTCGTTATAAGTATCGACTCCAATTTACAAGAAATGTGAAGTACAATATGTCACGAGAAAACAATCTCAGAATCAGCCGATAGGTAAAGCATCCGAAGTTATAATGAATAAAGTGACACTGGTCAAATTCATAAAATTTGCTCCGGTCCTTAAGGCCATTTCAGGCTCTGTCCTTAAGGGTTTAAAATGTCGGGGAATCGTTTGAGGGACTCAATTTCATCTGTATCTCTGGCTTGCCACTATGCCCTCACGTGTTCCTTACTCTCACTTTAATTCACGTGCAGTTAAGCCTAACATATATCTTGCCACAGCCACACGTGGCGTAGTACACCACATGTGTACTGTTGCAAGACACGTAGTCACGAATCATGTATTCTCTTGTATTGTCAGCGTTTTTGAAAGTCCCTATCCTCATAATATTTGGGCACGCCACCAGTTACCGCAAGGAAAACAACCCTCCTCCGGGTAATTTGCCCAAATGGATTCTCTACTTTGGTGCATAGTGGCTCTTCACCAAAAGATCTTTTAAATTTTTTCCCTTTTCGCTGTCATAGCTGGGGCTGAGGGAAGTTTACCTGCTAACAACTGGGTCTGTAGTTAAGACCTGCCAGTGTTATGCAGTATCTTCCTCATCATGCCCATTTACAATTATATGTTTGACACAAATCTCACCGTCCATCACTTTTTTTATGTTATTATTTCTTACCCCAGTCTGTAGGGTATCCTCCCTTTGGTCTGCTTGCTCGTCTAAAGCCTCTCTTCTATCACTCTCTTGCTGTAACCTCTCTCTCTGAACCGATTTCGCAGATCCTCTGCTTGGATCTCAAATTTAGACTCAGAGGAGCATATACGACGCATCCTCATGAACTGTCCAATAGGACAGCCTAATGGTTTGCTGGTGTATGCGCAGAGGCTGCATGGAGTAGTGCGTTTGTGGAAGTTTTTTTACAGAAAACATCCGTCTGTAATAAGCCCACATCGTCACTCTCAATTAGGACATCTAAAAACTCTACCTTCCTTGGATCACTTCTATAGGTGAGTTTGATGTTAAAATTGTTGCGGTTGAGCTCATCCTGAAGCTCTCAGTTCGGACCTGACCCCTGCCAAATAAATAAACATCATCGATATATCTTAGCCAACACTGGACATGGGTGGCAGCCTGGGCGCCCCCACACTGGAATACCCCCCTCTCCCAGTAACCCAGAAAGAGGTTGGCGTATGAGGGCGCACAGGCGCCCCCATGGCCGTGCCGCGTGACTGTAAATAAAATTATCTTTAAACACAAAAGAATTATGTGTCAAAACAAACTGAGTAATTCTAAAATTAAACTGCGTGTGTAGCACATGTTCCTGGCATGGACCGTAATCATGGAACACATGGATGCCCCCTAGGGTTTGTCCATTTTGTACATATGTTACTGCATTGATCTCTAGAGAGATCAGTACAGTCATAATAGAAGCCCCCAGGGGGACTTCAAGTTACTGTAAAAAAAAAAAAAGTTTTTTTTAATAAATTAAA
This sequence comes from Dendropsophus ebraccatus, assembly GCF_027789765.1. Lineage (NCBI taxonomy): Eukaryota > Metazoa > Chordata > Amphibia > Anura > Hylidae > Dendropsophus > Dendropsophus ebraccatus. The sequence continues at coordinate 53,697 of NW_027208557.1, forward strand.
AAAAAGCCCATCCCATATCTAAATTTAAGTCACCCACTTACAAATAAAAATAAATAAATATATAAAACAAACATATTCGCTATCGCTGTCTCTGTGATCGCCCGAACTATTAGATTATCAGATTCCTGAACTCGCCACAGTAAACAGCTTAGGCGCAAAACCCGCCGAAGTGCAAATGGCAGTCACATCAATTTTGAAAAATTGTAATAAAAACCATTTTTTACACCCCAGGGTGAACAGCGTAAACACAAAAATTCCCAAAATGATATATATATTTTTTTTACTGTGCAAGTAATTTTTCCATTAGAAGAATTAAGTCTGTCATTGTTGCAAAATGATTTTTCTCATATGGGTCGTGGGTGAAAAAATGCTAGTGCTATGGCCTTTTAAACATAAGGATAAAAAAAACAAAAGCACAAAAACAAAATGTTGCTGAGGGTTAATTTATTTTTGTCTCCTGATCTCAGCACAACATTTTTTATTCAAGCAAAACTTAAGTTTCTCTGAGTGGTGTTCTCCAGCTGATCGATGGAGGTATCATAACAGGCGTAGATGAAGTCTTTAAGGAAGAAGTTAAAAATTGATCCCATAGTTACAATTATGAGTTATTATTATTTAATATTCTATTCCATATATTATATTTTGGTGTGAAATGTATTAGTTATTCCTTAATAGGAGGTAAGATGGTTTCATGCAGAAGCTTTAATTTCATTAAATCTTAATGGGG
>NW_027208558.1:0-12500 GCF_027789765.1 Dendropsophus ebraccatus
GTCATTGTACATGGAATCTCTAAGTGCCTATAGGCGGCTGGGCGAGCCAATCACAAGCCATTTTCTAAGCTCAGATGACAAGGACAGTGTACCTAGCACCGAAGAAGTTATAGAGAGGATGGAGAAGGGATAGCAAAGGGAGACGAGATTACAAAATGTTATAAGCCTGAAGAGATGGGTCTATAGGGGGCGCTTAAAACTGGGGATGTTGGAAATAAGTCTGAGGTCTTTGGGTAAAGAGTTCCAGAGAACTGGTGCAGCACGAGAGAAGTCTTGGAGGCGGGAATGAGAAGTTCGGATTAAAGAAGAGGTTAGTGTGAGGTCATTTGCAGAGCGCAGAGCACGGGAAGGATGGTAGGTGGAGATGAGGGAGGAGATGAATGGGGGGCAGAGTTGTGGAGATGAGGGAGGAGATGTATGGGGGGGCAGAGTTGTGGAGAGCTTTATGGGTGAGGGTGAGGAGCTTGAAGTGGATTCTGGATTTGATGGGTAACCAGTGCAGTGACTGGCACAGAAAGGAGACGTCGGTATAGCGGCTGGAGAGGAAGATGAGCCTGGCTGCTGCGTTCAGGATAGACTGGAGAGGGGAGAGCTTAGACAGAGGAAGACCGATTAGTAGGGAGTTACAGTAGTCAAGACGGGAATGGATCAAGGCGACAGTCAGAGTCTGAGCAGTGTCAGTGGTGAGGAATGGGCGGATTCTGGAGATGTTTTTGAGATGGAGATGACAGGAGCGTGTAAGAGCTTGGATATAGGGAGTGAAGGATAGATCGGAGTCTAGCATAACCCCCAGACATCGAGCCTGATGCACAGGAGTTATGCTAGTAACACAGACTGAGAGGGAGATGTCGGGTTTAGGTTTGTTAGAGGGAGGAAATACAAGAAGTTCAGTTTTAGAGAGATTAAGTTTGAGAAACAGAGAGGTCATAGTGTTAGAGAGAGCGGATAGACAGTCACTAGTATTTTGCAGGAAGGCAGGGGAGATGTCGTGGGAAGAAGTGTATAACTGGGTGTCATCAGCATAAAGATGGTATTGGAAACCAAACCTGCTGATGGTCTGTCCGATGGGGGCTGTATAGAGGGAGAAGAGGAGGGGACCCAGGACTGATCCCTGGGGAACCCCAACAGTAAGAGGTAGGGGACTGGAAGTAGAGCCAGAGAAGGATACACTGAAGGAGCGGTCAGAGAGGTAGGAAGAGAACCAAGAGAGAACAGAGTCCTTGAGGCCAAGAGAGCTGAGCATGGAGAGGAGGAGCTGGTGGTCCACAGTGTCAAACGCTGCTGAGAGATCCAGGAGAATCAGCATGGAGGAGTTTCCTTGTGATTTGGCCTTCAGCAGATCGTTTGACACCTTGGTGAGAGCAGTTTCAGTGGAGTGAAGGTGTCGGAAACCAGACTGTAGAGGGTCAAGAAGAGAGTTATCAGAGAGATAGCGGGTTAGGTGAGAGTAGACAAGACGTTCCAGGAGTTTAGAGATGAAGGGGAGATTGGAGACAGGTCGATAGTTGGCTGCACAGGAGGGGTCTAGAGAAGGTTTTTTCAGTAGCGGGGTGATAACAGAGTGTTTGAATGAGGAGGGAAAGATACCAGAGGAGAGGGAGAGGTTGAATATTTTGGTGAGGTAAGTAGTGACAGCAGGAGAGAGGGACTGGAGGAGGTGGGAGGGAATAGGGTCACTAGGGCAGGTAGTAGGACGAGAGGAGGAGAGGAGCTTGGAGACTTCTTCCTCTGTCACTGGATCAAAAGCAGAGAATGAAGAGAAGGTGGGAGAGGGGATGGGATCTATGGGAGAGGTGATGGGATCTATGGAAGAGGGGATGGGATCTATGGGAGAGGGAATGGGATCTATAGGGCTTTGGGGCTGGGAGGTGATGTCAGAACGGATGTTGTCGATTTTGGTTTTGAAGAAGGAGGCCAGGTCTTCAGCACAGAGGTCAGTGATAGGTGACTGAGCTTTGGGCTTGAGAAGCGAATTAAAGGTGTCGAAAAGGCGTTTTGGGTTTTTTGACAGTGAAGAGATGAGGGAGGTGAAATAATATTGTTTGGCGAGGTGAAGGGCAGAGTAATAAGATTTGAGGGTGAATTTGTAATGAATGAAATCTGCAGAGGTTCTCGATTTCCTCCACAGACGTTCGGCCGTCCTGGAGCACCGACGAAGAAAGAGAGTTTCCGGGGTGTGCCAGGGCTGCCGGCATCTGTGGCGGGGTGTGCGGAGAGTAGGGGGGGGCTACAGAGTCTAGGGTAGTTTTCAGGGTGTTGTGGTAGTGTTGTGCGGCCGTGTTTGGGCAGGTGAGGGATGAGATTGGGGACAGTGAGGACTGAAGAGAGTCTATGAGTTGGTGAGTGTCTATACCACGCAGATTTCTATATATGTGTGGGGTAGGAGTGTCAGGAGGGGGGCGATTGTTTGTAATTGTGAAAGAGAGGAGGTTGTGGTCTGATAACTCTGAGGGATCATTTGTGAAGTTGGAGATGGAAAAGTGGCGGAAGAAGATCAGGTCCAGGGAATTCCCACCCTTGTGTGTGGGAGAGTTTGTTAGCTGAGAAAGGCCGAAAGACGTGGTTAGAGAGAGAAGCTGAGAGGCCTGAGAGGAAATAGGAGTATCGACAGGAATGTTGAAGTCACCCAGGATTAGTGTGGGAACTTCAGCAGATAAGAAATGAGGGAGCCAGGTGGCAAAGTGGTCGAGGAATTGTCGTGGAGAGCCAGGGGGACGATAGATGACAGCTACTCTAAGGGGGAGTGGGCGGAAGAGTCTGAGGGTGTGAACCTCAAAGGAGGGGAATGAGAGTGAGGGCTCAGGGGGAATGACCTGGAAGGTGCACTGCGGGGAGAGAAGAACACCAACTCCTCCACCATGCCTACCCTCAGGTCTGGGGGTGTGCGAGAGAAGAAGACCACCATAGGATAGAGCAGCAGGGGAAGCAGTGTCAGATGGTTGTAGCCAGGTTTCAGTGAGAGCCAGAAGGGTGAAGGATTTAGCGATGAAAAGATCATGAATCTCCGTGAGTTTGTTGCACACGGAGCGAGAATTTAGGAGAGCGCAGGTAAAGGAAACTGGAGAAACAGAGGGAGCAGAAGACGGCCGATAGCGGTTCTTGGAGAAGCTAAGAGAGTTATTTGAGGGAAGTAAGAGAGGGTCACTAGCGAGGGAGAAAGGTGGGCCAGGATTAGGAGAGATGTCACCAGCAGCCAGAAGCAGAAGGATAGAGAGAGACAGCAGGTGGTTACAGAGGAGGTTAAAAGACTTGTGAGAGCGACTTCTGTGCTGCACAGTGGAAGCAGTTATAGGGAGGTGAGTGAGGGTATACAGAGTATGGGAGCAATACATGGGGGAGGGGAGGAGAGAGGGGCTGATGTAAAGGTGATTTTCAGTGCGGATGGAGGGAGGGAGGGTAGGATAGAAAGTATAGAAAGTATAGAAAGTATATTAACAACTTCTATCATACACCTCCCCCCCCCGGTATAATAATAACTTCTATCCCACCCGGTGTAATAATAACTTCTATCCCCCCAGTGTAATAATAACTTCTATCCCCCCAGTGTAATAATAACTTCTATCCCCCACAGTGTAATAATAACTTCTATCCCCCACAGTGTAATAATAACTTCTATCCCCCCCAAGTGTAATAATAACTTCTATCCCCCCCAGTGTAATAATAACTTCTATCCCCCACAGTGTAATAATAACTTCTATCCCCCCAAGTGTAATAATAACTTCTATCCCCCCCAGTGTAATAATAACTTCTATCCCCCCCAGTGTAATAATAACTTCTCCCCACCCCGGTGTAATAATACCTTCTATCCCCCCAGTGTAATAATAACTTCTATCCCCACAGTGTAATAATAACTTCTATCCCCCCCAAGTGTAATAATAACTTCTATCCCCCCAGTGTAATAATAACTTCTATCCCCCACAGTGTAATAATAACTTCTATCCCCCCCAAGTGTAATAATAACTTCTATCCCCCCCAGTGTAATAATAACTTCTATCCCCCACAGTGTAATAATAACTTCTATCCCCCCAGTGTAATAATAACTTCTATCCCCCACAGTGTAATAATAACTTCTATCCCCCCCAAGTGTAATAATAACTTCTATCCCCCCCAGTGTAATAATAACTTCTATCCCCCCAGTGTAATAATAACTTCTATCCCCCCCAGTGTAATAATAACTTCTATCCCCCCCAGTGTAATAATAACTTCTATCCCCCCCAGTGTAATAATAACTTCTATCCCCCCAGTGTAATAATAACTTCTATCCCCACAGTGTAATAATAACTTCTATCCCCCCCAAGTGTAATAATAACTTCTATCCCCCCAGTGTAATAATAACTTCTATCCCCCACAGTGTAATAATAACTTCTATCCCCCCCAAGTGTAATAATAACTTCTATCCCCCCCCCAGTGTAATAATAACTTCTATCCCCCCCAGTGTAATAATAACTCTATCCCCCAGTGTAATAATAACTTCTATCCCCCACAGTGTAATAATAACTTCTATCCCCCCAGTGTAATAATAACTTCTATCCCCCCCAAGTGTAATAATAACTTCTATCCCCCCCCAGTGTAATAATAACTTCTATCCCCCCCAGTGTAATAATAACTTCTATCCCCCCCAGTGTAATAATAACTTCTATCCCCCCCAGTGTAATAATAGCTTCTATCCCCACAGTGTAATAACTTCTATCCCCACAGTGTAATAATAGCTTCTATCCCCACAGTGTAATAACTTCTATCCCCCACAGTGTAATAATAACTTCTATCCCCCCCAGTGTAATAATAACTTCTCCCCACCCCAGTGTAATAATAACTTCTATCCCCCACAGTGTAATAATAGCTTCTATCCCCCCCAGTGTAATAATAACTTCTATCCCCCACAGTGTAATAATAACTTCTATCCCCCACAGTGTAATAATAACTTCTCCCCACCCCGGTGTAATAATAACTTCTATCCCCCCCAGTGTAATAATAACTTCTCCCCACCCCGGTGTAATAATAACTTCTCCCCATCCCGGTGTAATAATAACTTCTATCCCCCCAGTGTAATAATAACTTCTCCCCATCCCGGTGTAATAATAACTTCTATCCCCCACAGTGTAATAATAACTTTTATCCCCCACAGTGTAATAATAACTTCTATCCCCCCAGTGTAATAATAACTTCTATCCCCCCCAGTGTAATAATAACTTCCATCCCCCCAGTGTAATAATAACTTCTATCCCCCCAGTGTAATAATAACTTCTCCCCATCCCGGTGTAATAATAACTTCTCCCCATCCCGGTGTAATAATAACTTCTCCCCATCCCGGTGTAATAATAACTTCTATCCCCACAGTGTAATAATAACTTTTATCCCCCACAGTGTAATAATAACTTCTATCCCCCCAGTGTAATAATAACTTCTATCCCCCCCAGTGTAATAATAACTTCTATCCCCCACAGTGTAATAATAACTTCTATCCCCCAGTGTAATAATAACTTCTCCCCATCCCGGTGTAATAATAACTTCTATCCCCCACAGTGTAATAATAACTTTTATCCCCCACAGTGTAATAATAACTTCTATCCCCCCAGTGTAATAATAACTTCTATCCCCCACAGTGTAATAATAACTTCTATCCCCCCAGTGTAATAATAACTTCTATCCCCCCAGTGTAATAATAACTTCTATCCCCCCAGTGTAATAATAACTTCTATCCCCCCAGTGTAATAATAACTTCTATCCCCCCAGTGTAATAATAACTTCTATCCCACCTGGTGTAATAATAACTTCTATCCCCCCAAGTGTAATAATAACTTCTATCCCCACAGTGTAATAATAACTTTTATCCCCCCAGCGTAATAATAACTTCTCCCCATCCCGGTGTAATAATAACTTCTATCCCCCCCCCCTCGGTGTAATGGTAACCTCTATTCCCCCCCCCCCCCCTTCCCCCCGGCGTAATCGTAACTTCCATTCCCCCCCGGTGTAATAGTAACTTCTACACCCCCCCAGTATATTAACAACTTCTATCATACACCTCCCCCCCCCCCGTATAATAATAACTTCTATCCCACCCGGTGTAATAATAACTTCTATCCCCCCCAGTGTAATAATAACTTCTATCCCCCCCCAGTGTAATAATAACTTCTATCCCCCACAGTGTAATAATAACTTCTATCCCCCCCAGTGTAATAATAACTTCTATCCCCCACAGTGTAATAATAACTTCTATCCCCCCAGTGTAATAATAACTTCTATCCCCCCCCAGTGTAATAATAACTTCTATCCCCCACAGTGTAATAATAACTTCTATCCCCCCCAGTGTAATAATAACTTCTATCCCCCCCAGTGTAATAATAACTTCTATCCCACCAGTGTAATAATAACTTCTATCCCCCCCAGTGTAATAATAACTTCTATCCCACCAGTGTAATAATAACTTCTATCCCCCCCAGTGTAATAATAACTTCTATCCCCCCCAGTGTAATAATAACTTCTATCCCCCCCCAGTGTAATAATAACTTCTATCCCCCCCAAGTGTAATAATAACTTCTATCCCCCCCAGTGTAATAATAACTTCTATCCCCCACAGTGTAATAATAACTTCTCCCCACCCCGGTGTAATAATAACTTCTCCCCACCCCGGTGTAATAATAACTTCTATCCCCCCCAGTGTAATAATAACTTCTATCCCCCACAGTGTAATAATAACTTCTATCCCCCACAGTGTAATAATAACTTCTCCCCACCCCGGTGTAATAATAACTTCTATCCCCACAGTGTAATAATAACTTCTATCCCCCCAGTGTAATAATAACTTCTATCCCCCCCCCAGTGTAATAATAACTACTATCCCCCCAGTGTAATAATAACTTCTATCCCCCCAGTGTAATAATAACTTCTATCCCCCCAGTGTAATAATAACTTCTCCCCATCCCGGTGTAATAATAACTTCTATCCCCACAGTGTAATAATAACTTCTATCCCCCCCCCAGTGTAATAATAACTTCTATCCCCCACAGTGTAATAATAACTTCTATCCCCCACAGTGTAATAATAACTTCTATCCCCCCCAGTGTAATAATAACTACTATCCCCACAGTGTAATAATAACTTCTATCCCCCCCCCAGTGTAATAATAACTTCTATCCCCCACAGTGTAATAATAACTTCTATCCCCCTCCTTTGTGTAATAATAACTTCTATCCCCCACAGTGTAATAATAACTTCTATCCCCCACAGTGTAATAATAACTTCTATCCCCCTCCTTTGTGTAATAATAATTTCTACCCCCCCCCCCCCCCCTATGCAGTGTCTTTATTAATATAGTAGTGATTCGTAGAAAATTTACCAAAATTCTAAACAAGCGTCCTGTATACTTGCATACTTACCTGACTGATGGTCCTGTGCTGCACAGGGGAGGAGTGACGGCCGTTACTCAGTTACATCGTTTAACACTTGAACATGTTGAGAAGAATAGTAATAAGATGTTGTACTGCTCCTCCCTTCTCCTCAGGTCCAGTGCTATCTCTGTAGTGAAGATCCTCAGGGTACTCCGAGTCTTACGTCCTCTACGAGCCATTAATCGCGCCAAAGGTCTAAAGGTAAACAGAATACTGTCCTGTGTATAGCAATGAACCCGTCCTGTATAATCCCTACCTGCACCTCCATTTCTGTGGCCGGTCCTCGGACGGCACAGGGGCTGTTAAACCCACCACAACTGCTGGGACCCGAGTCGCCCTCCGATCCTGGCAGTTAACCCTTTAGATGCTGTGTTGGGTGCAAACTATTCTCCAGCGGGTGTGCAAAGCGATTGCAGCATCACAATGTCGACTGTCACAACCTGCAGTGTCATAGGAGGCGATCAGCGATCAGACGCTGCCCTAAGGCAGATCAGCAATGTATTATGTCATCAGTCAGATGGGGAACTCCCCCATGGTGGGCAGGAAAAGAGGAAAAGGGTCCAAAAATCTAATTAAAAAGAAGATTAAAAAAAGAATAAAAATGAAATAAAGTGATAATTAAAATGAAATAGACAAAATATCTCCCAATGCAAATAAAAAATGTAGAAATAAAGCACTTATTGTGGAGCCCGGCACTGTCAGCATAGCAGCCCCCCCCCCAGCACTGTCAGCATAGCAGCCCCCCCCCCAGCACTGTCAGCATAGCAGCCCCCCCCCAGCACTGTCAGCATAGCAGCCCCCCCCCAGCACTGTCAGCATAGCAGCCCCCCCCCCAGCACTGTCAGCATAGCAGCCCCCCCCCCCGGCACTGTCAGCATAGCAGCCCCCCCCCAGCACTGTCAGCATAGCAGCAGCCCCCCCCAGCACTGTCAGCATAGCAGCCCCCCCCCCCGGCTCTGTCAGCATAGCAGCCCCCCCCAACACTGTCAGCATAGCAGCAGCCCCCCCCAGCACTGTCAGCATAGCAGCAGCCCCCCCCCCCAGCACTGTCAGCATAGCAGCCCCCCCCCCCCAGCACTGTCAGCATAGCAGCAGCCCCCCCCCAGCACTGTCAGCATAGCACCCCCCCCCAGCACTGTCAGCATAGCAGCCCCCCCCCAGCACTGTCAGCATAGCAGCCCCCCCCAGCACTGTCAGCATAGCAGCAGCCCCCCCCCAGCACTGTCAGCATAGCACCCCCCCCCAGCACTGTCAGCATAGCAGCCCCCCCCCAGCACTGTCAGCATAGCAGCCCCCCCCAGCACTGTCAGCATAGCAGCAGCCCCCCCAGCACTGTCAGCATAGCAGCCCCCCCCAGCACTGTCACCATAGCAGCCCCCCCCCCAGCACTGTCAGCATAGCATCCCCCCCAGCACTGTCAGCATAGCAGCAGCCCCCCCCAGCACTGTCACCATAGCAGCCCCCCCCCCCAGCACTGTCAGCATAGCATCCCCCCCAGCACTGTCAGCATAGCAGCAGCCCCCCCCCAGCACTGTCACCATAGCAGCCCCCCCCCCAGCACTGTCAGCATAGCAGCAGCCCCCCCAGCACTGTCAGCATAGCAGCCCCCCCCAACTCTGTCAGCATAGCAGCCCCCCCCCAGCACTGTCAGCATAGCAGCCCCCCCCCAGCACTGTCAGCATAGCAGGCCCCCCCCCAGCACTGTCAGCATAGCAGCAGCCCCCCCAGCACTGTCAGCATAGCAGCAGCCCCCCCCCCCGCACTGTCATCATAGCAGCCCCCCCCCCAGCACTGTCAGCATAGCAGCCCCCCCCCCAGCACTGTCAGCATAGCAGCCCCCCCCCAGCACTGTCAGCATAGCAGCCCCCCCCAGCACTGTCAGCATAGCAGCCCCCCCCCCCCCCCCCGGCACTGTCAGCATAGCAGCCCCCCCCCCGGCACTGTCAGAATAGCACCACCCCCCCCCAGCACTGTCAGCATAGCAGCCCCCCCCCCCCAGCACTGTCAGCATAGCAGCATCCCCCCCCCAGCACTGTCAGCATAGCAGCAGCCCCCCCCCCAGCACTGTCAGCATAGCAGCAGCCCCCCCCCAGCTCTGTCAGCATAGCAGCCCCCCCCCCCGGCAACTGTCAGCATAGCAGCCCCCCCCCAGCACTGTCAGCATAGCAGCAGCCCCCCCCCCCAGCACTGTCAGCATAGCAGCAGCCCCCCCCCCAGCACTGTCAGCATAGCAGCAGCCCCCCAGCACTGTCAGCATAGCAGCCCCCCCCCAGCTCTGTCAGCATAGCAGCCCCCCCCCGGCACTGTCAGCATAGCAGCCCCCCCCCAAGCACTGTCAGCATAGCAGCAGCCCCCCCAGCACTGTCAGCATAGCAGCAGCCCCCCCCCAGCACTGTCAGCATAGCAGCAGCCCCCCCCAGCACTGTCAGCATAGCAGCCCCCCCCAGCACTGTCAGCATAGCAGCAGCCCCCCCCCAGCACTGTCAGCATAGCAGCAGCCGCCCCCCCAGCACTGTCAGCATAGCACCCCCCCCCCCCCAGCACTGTCAGCATAGCAGCCCCCCCCCCCCGCACTGTCGCATAGCAGCCCCCCCCCAGCACTGTCAGCATAGCAGCCCCCCCCCCCGGCACTGTCAGCATAGCAGCCCCCCCCCCAGCACTGTCAGCATAGCAGCCCCCCCCAGCACTGTCAGCATAGCAGCAGCCCCCCCCAGCACTGTCAGCATAGCAGCCCCCCCCAACTCTGTCAGCATAGCAGCAGCCCCCCCCAACTCTGTCAGCATAGCAAGCCCCCCCCCCAGCACTGTCAGCATAGCAGCCCCCCCCCCCAGCACTGTCAGCATAGCAGCCCCCCCCCCAACTCTGTCAGCATAGCAGCCCCCCCAGCACTGTCAGCATAGCAGCCCCCCCCCAACTCTGTCAGCATAGCAGCCCCCCCCCAGCACTGTCAGCATAGCAGCAGCCCCCCCCCAGCACTGTCAGCATAGCAGCAGCCCCCCCCCAGCACTGTCAGCATAGCAGCCCCCCCAGCACTGTCAGCATAGCAGCAGCCCCCCCCAGCACTGTCAGCATAGCAGCAGCCCCCCCCCAGCACTGTCAGCATAGCAGCCCCCCCCAGCACTGTCAGCATAGCAGCAGCCCCCCCCCAGCACTGTCAGCATAGCAGCAGCCCCCCCCCAGCACTGTCAGCATAGCAGCAGCCCCCCCCCAGCACTGTCAGCATAGCAGCAGCCCCCCCCCAGCACTGTCAGCATAGCAGCCCCCCCCCAGCACTGTCAGCATAGCAGCAGCCCCCCCCCCAGCACTGTCAGCATAGCAGCCCCCCCCCAGCGCTGTCAGCATAGCAGCCCCCCCCAGCACTGTCAGCATAGCAGCCCCCCCCAGCACTGTCAGCATAGCAGCAGCCCCCCCCAGCACTGTCAGCATAGCAGCCCCCCCCAGCACTGTCAGCATAGCAGCCCCCCCAGCACTGTCAGCATAGCAGCCCCCCCCAGCACTGTCAACATAGCAGCCACCCCCCCCAGCACTGTCAGCATAGCAGCCCCACCCAGCACTGTCAGCATAGCAGCAGCCCCCCCCAGCACTGTCAGCATAGCAGCAGCCCCCCCCAGCACTGTCAGCATAGCAGCCCCCCCCAGCACTGTCAGCCTGTCAGCATAGCAGCAGCCCCCCCCCAGCACTGTCAGCATAGCAGCCCCCCCCCAGCACTGTCAGCATAGCAGCAGCCCCCCCCAGCACTGTCCAGCATAGCAGCAGCCCCCCCCCAGCACTGTCAGCATAGCAGCAGCCCCCCCCCAGCACTGTCAGCATAGCAGCAGCCCCCCCCCCAGCACTGTCAGCATAGCAGCAGCCCCCCCCCCAGCACTGTCAGCATAGCAGCAGCCCCCCCCCCCCAGCACTGTCAGCATAGCAGCCCCCCCCAGCACTGTCAGCATAGCACCCCCCCCCCCAGCACTGTCAGCATAGCAGCAGCCCCCCCCCGGCACTGTCAGCATAGCAGCCCCCCCCCCCCCAGCATGTCAGCATAGCACAGCCCCCCCCAGCACTGTCAGCATAGCAGCCCCCCCCCCAGCACCTGTCAGCATAGCAGCCCCCCCCCCCAGCTCTGTCAGCATAGCAGCCACCCCCCCCAGTTTCTTTGCAGCCCCCCCCAGCACTGTCAGCATAAGCAGCCCCCCCCAGCTACTGTCAGCATAGCAGCCCCCCAGCACTGTCAGTATAGCAACCCCCCCCCCAGCTCTGTCAGCATAGCAGCCACCCCCCCCAAGCACTGTCAGCATAGCAGCCCCCCGCCCAGCTCTGTCAGTATAGCACCCCCCCCCAGCTCTGTCAGCATAGCAGCCCCCCCCCAGTTCTGTCAGCATAGCAGCGCCCCCCCCCCAGCACTGTCAGCATAGCTGCCCCCCCCCAGCACTGTCAGCATAGCAGCAGCCCCCCCCAGCACTGTCAGCATAGCAGCCCCCCCCAGCACTGTCAGCATAGCAGCCCCCCCCAGCACTGTCAGTATAGCAGCAGCCCCCCCCGCACTGTCAGCATAGCAGCCCCCCCCCAGCACTGTCAGCATAGCAGCAGCCCCCCCCAGCCTGTCAGCATAGCAGCAGCCCCCCCCCCAGCACTGTCAGCATAGCAAGCCCCCCCCCCAGCACTGTCAGCATAGCAGCAGCCCCCCCCCCCCGGCACTGTCAGCATAGCAGCAGCCCCCCCCCAGCACTGTCAGCATAGCAGCCCCCCCCCCAGCACTGTCAGTAATAGCAGCCCCCCCCCAGCACTGTCAGCATAGCAGCCCCCCCCCCCCCAGGCACTGTCAGCATAGCAGCAGCCCCCCCCCCAGCACTGTCAGCATAGCAGCCCCCCCCCCCAGCACTGTCAGTATAGCAGCCCCCCCCCCAGCACTGTCAGCATAGCAGCCCCCCCCCCCCCCGGCACTGTCAGCATAGCAGCCCCCCCCCAGCACTGTCAGCATAGCAGCCCCCCCCCAGCACTGTCAGTATAGCAGCCCCCCCCCCAGCTCTGTCAGCATAGCAGCAGCCCCCCCCCAGCACTGTCAGCATAGCAGCAGCCCCCCCCCCAGCACTGTCAAGCATAGCAGCCCCCCCCCAGCACTGTCAGCAT
>NW_027208558.1:17500-22500 GCF_027789765.1 Dendropsophus ebraccatus
CTACCTTCCACACGCCGGAGGAGGCAAGGAAACGGCTGGCGTATGCGGAGACTGGGATCGTCAGCGCAAGTCGCCCCCACGGGAGGATGGAGAAAGACCGGCGCGAGGTTCCCCAGGCCGTGAGGATGATTGGTATGCACCGCCTTAGGAACAACACGGACGCCGAGCAGCGGTACTGTGAGATGAATTATCCTAAGCCACCCTGAGCCCAGTCCGGGGAAGTAGGACTACCTGGTAACCCTATTCTGGTTACTGGTTCCACTGTTGGGCGCCCTTCTGTCCCTCCTTTTATGCTTGAGGACGACTCATGGCACATGAGGTGCCGCCATCTATAGCCAGAGCGGCAAGATGGTGGACAGTGTGGTGAGCTATTGGTATGGAGTCTGCAGACTAAGCTGCCAGGACGCCTGTGGAGTTGATGGCCTTCTGGGCAGCTGGGCGTTGGTTTATATGTTTTTGTTGGGGGGGGGGGAGGCTTTGCTCGCGTGGTGGGATCCCTGTATATAGTCACACTTCTCTTTGGCCTGTACCAGACCTTTCTATGTTACGGATAGTATCTTGGAATGTGAAGGGACTTAGATCCCCTCAGAAAAGGCTAATGGTCCTGAAACACCTTAAAAAACTTAAGGCGGACTTGTCTTTACTGCAGGAGACCCCTTTAGGGGAGGAGGACTACTTCAGACTATAGAAGCTGTGGGATAAAGATGTGTTTGGATCTCCTGAATCCCAAGGCTGGAGTACTTCTCCTGATCTACCGCTCGTCACACAAGTCCGCCATGACACTAGGGTAGAGTGTGCACAATACGAGTGCGTCTGCCTTCAGAGGACATGATGGTTTATAATATCTATGGGCCAATCCTCCTCCTTCTCTGACCTAATAAGATCCTAGCTGACCCAACACCAAATAAAATGGTTACAGGGGACTTCAATGAAGTAGCATCCTTAGACGAGGACGGCTCGCGACCTGTGACCGGACATACTACCCTGCCCCCTAGACAGACCCCCTTGCTACACTGTGCCTACCACCTCCCTCATAGACAAATACTTTTTACTCACCTCCCCATGACTCATGGTGGAGAATTGACTATGTACTGCTAGCTCCTACTCTATTGCACAGGGTGGAGTCCATCGAGGACATGAGGATTATACCGGATCACGCTCCTTTATTATGTCTACTGACCTCTCAGCGACCTAAGGGGAGCCATTTGATATGGAGGTTCCCAACTGGACTAGCCAAGGATGATGGGTTTAAAACCTTATTGAAGGGCTGGTGGCTGGAGTATGGCTCTACTAATAATGCGTACGTTTCTCAACCACAGCTGTATTGGGATATTGCCAAAGCCGTGTTAATATGGCCTACAAAGCCTCTATGCAGAACAAGGTTCCTGAGAGAATTCTTACTTAGAGAGGCCTCCTCTGCTTTCTTTACGACCCCCTCAGACAGGCCTGGCAACGCTCAGCATATGAGCCCTGGCTTGAGAAGGAGGAGGGGGGCTTCCAAAGGTCATACTGTGAAGCACTAGGATTCTGGGAATAGGGCGGGTAGAATCCTTGGCCGTTTCGCTAAAGGCCCTCTTTCCTCCCAGACCATTACTCACCTGAAGGACGACCATGGTCAAATTATTAGACACCCCCAAAAGATTAGTGAGGTATTGAAGGGATGTTAGGAAAAGTTGTATGGCAAAGAAGTCTCTCCCCTGGGGACAGGGAGCCAACAATGTCCGAGGTGGTTGAGAACGTCCGCCTCCCCTCTCTCTGAGGAGGACAGGGATTCGCTAAGCGCCCCGGTTTCAGTGGAAGAAATCACGGCAGTTATTTCACACTTGAAGTCACTGAAGGCCCCGACGGGTTTTCGGGTGACTTTTACAAGATTTTATCAGATGAGGTCGGTCAACCACATAGCAACCTATAGACTTCCTACCTGGAGGGCCGCCCGGTGCCTCGCTCTTCCAACACGGCCCACATAAAGCTTCTACTGAAGACCCAACTCATATTGAACTTAGATTTAATGATTTTGTCGAAAATCATGGCAGATTGCCTAGCCTTATAATGCCACGACTCACCAAGCAGGTGTCATTAAGGGGAGGGCGGCTGTCATGAACGTCCGTAAAGTTATGGCCGTGTTGCATCCATCCCCAGCTCTCCTCTCTATAGACGCTGAGATGGATGCATGAGGTAATGGGGAAGATGGGATTCTCAGGCCCCTTCTCTGACTATATAAAGGGGTTATACACTACCCCCCAAGCTCGCATCCACACCCCGGGCTTTTTGTCCCCTCATTTTCCCCTCTATAAGGGAACACGACAGGGCTGCCCGTTATCCCCTCTCCTCTTTAACCTGGCCATTGAACCGCTGTCTAGGAAATTGCATATGGTCTGAGATGTGGAGGGGATACGGGTAGGACTGGCTACTTTAAGGGTGGTGTTATTTGCCCATGACCTTTTGATATTTTTGGGCAACCCAGATAAAGATCTCACCAGGGTATTTGAATATAAACATGAATTTGAAACCCTATCTGGGTTTAGACTATGCTCACACTACGTAAGAGACCGGCCGTTCCATGACCCAGGCCGGGTCATGGAACGGCCGGTCTCTGCCCGGATCATCTCGGCCAGTACTTGAGTACCGGCCGGATGATCTTTCCGGCCGCAGAGCTCTGATGCGGGCGCATCAGCGCACGCCTGCATCAGAGCTTCCCATAGCGCACAGTCAAGCGAGCGGCCGGTGCTGCTCGCTTCACTGTGTGAACTGACGGGTCTCTCTGCGGCAATTCACATAATTCCGGCCGCAGAAAACGGACATGTCAGTTATTTGCGACCCTGTATGGGATCCCGGCCGGAGCGTATACGATGTGTGTACGCTCCGGCCGGGATCCCATTGAAAGTAAGGCATTGTTCCACTGTGCAAAAAGTACAGCCGTTGTTGCCATCGGCAACAACGGCCGTACTTTTCCGTAGTGTGAATATAGATAAAAGTGAAATGTTACGACTCTCAATCCCTAGTAATATCTCAGTTAGGCCTCTCACTCTATTACTTACTTGGGGATGAAGGTTGGAAGAGTGGCCAGCTCCCTTTACTCCCTAAATATTCCCCCAACAATGACAAAAATAATGTCGAACCCTCAGAAGTGATCTAATTTACCTCTGTCGCTTCTGGCACGCACATCCCTACTTAAAGTGATGGGGTTTGCTAAACTCCTTTAACCCCTTCAGACAATCCCGATCCTTCTGAAACATCAGGATGTAAATAAGCCGAACTCCTCCACCTAAGGAGGTGAAAAGCTGTCTCATGCTCCGAGATGTAATAAAAGCAGGGCAACATAGGAGGAAATAGTTGGGGCTCCCTATGTAAACACATGAATATCTGGCCACAATCCGGCCTTTTCTCGGTGGAGGGACCAGGGCGTGCACTCTGTCTTATACTACATACATGTGAGGGAACAAAGATATGTTACCTTCCCGCAGATACGCTACGGTATAGATCAGTCTCAGTTTCCAGCGTACAAACAGTTGCATCGTTTTCTCACGACTACGAACCTTAAAGGAGAGCTCTCTTCTAACCCAATAGCAGTGTACGTAGAAACCTCTTCTCCCTCACATAGGTTGTCATTACCTCATTGACTACAGCTCTTCTTCCATCATTATTTTCTTACTGGGAAGCCACGCTCCCATCGCCGGACCTCAATGATCTCCGGGGCTGGGCCTGAGCAATGGAGAGAGACACAATTCATAATTCTCCATCATGCTACTTATGGGTTCAGCTTTCCCAGGATCCCGACCCGGAGAATTCCAGCCTGTCCTAACTGTGGCCAAAACCTGCCTGACTTATTCCATTATTCCATGGCTTGTTTGCCTGCTCCAGGGTGCAGACCTTTTGGCAGCGCTTGGTAACTTTGGTTGAGGAGAAACGACATATTAATATTCCTGTTTTCCTCATTTGATGGTTCTGCATATCCCCCGGATGAAACCCGAATCTACTCTATCTAGTACATACCTTCTTGCTTGTGGCTAAACGCTGAGGATATGCCGACCATGGAGCAGGTGATAAGCCAGGTAAAAAATACCGAACCATGGACCAACTAGGTGTAGAACCGTCAAGGGAGACTAGGGCGAAAGCCTTCTCCAAAAAATGGAAGAATTTCATAGAGACGTTCCTAGATCCAGTGGAAATCAAGAGAGTAGTGTGGCCGTTCCATGATACGGCCTGGTATATGAGGGCTAACCTGGCTAATACTCTAGGGACACTGAGCCTACCAACTGCGACTTAAAGGACAACTCCAATTGTCCCAGTAATTGAAGCACATTAGAAAGTTACATAACTGTGTAATAGGCTTCAATCACCTATCTGCCCCCCTTACCTGTCTTTCCCCCCTCCACCCCCCCCCCCCCCCCACCAGGAAGTGTCCTGACTCACACAGACCTGATTACTGCCGTCACCGTCACCAGGCAGCTCCTTCTTGTGAGGATGAGTCATCAGCAGGAGGGCTGCTCTAGCTCCTGTTACACCAGCCTCCCCCACCCCTGCCTTGTCAGGTGACTCTGCTTGCTCAGCTCCGATTGGCTGAGCAACTGCAAGTCATGTCACTTGCTTATCTTCCCTCCATTATAGACTCCCAGCCCCCCCCCTCCCCTCATACTCTCTCCTGCTGCGGAGTGGACTCAGTGAGTGAAGAAGTCCTGTCACTTGCTTATCTTCCCTCCATTACTGACTCCCAGCAGCTCCTCCCCTCATACTCTCTCCTGCTGCTGAGTGGACTCAGTGAGTGAAGGAGTCCTGTCACTTGTTTATCTTCCCTCCATTACTGACTCCCAGCAGCTCCTCCCCTCATACTCTCTCCTGCTGCTGAGTGGACTCAGTGAGTGAAGAAGTCCTGTCACTTGCTTATCTTCTCTCCATTACTGACTCCCAGCACATAGGCAGCCCCCCCCCTCCCCTCATACTCTCTCCTGCTGCTGAGTGGACTCAGTGAGTGAAGAAGTCCTGTCACTTGTTTATCTTCT
>NW_027208558.1:27500-54338 GCF_027789765.1 Dendropsophus ebraccatus
ACAGAACCAGGAGAGATGAAGCAATAGGTCAGACAACAGCAGTAACAGAACCAGGAGAGCTGAAGCAATAGGTCAGACAACAGCAGTAACAGGACCAGGAGAGATGAAGCAATAGGTCAGACAACAGCAGTAACAGGACCAGGAGAGATGAAGCAATAGGTCAGACAACAGCAGTAACAGGACCAGGAGAGATGAAGCAATAGGTCAGACAACAGCAGTAACAGAACCAGGAGAGATGAAGCAATAGGTCAGACAACAGCAGTAACAGAACCAGGAGAGCTGAAGCAATAGGTCAGACAACAGCAGTAACAGGACCAGGAGAGATGAAGCAATAGGTCAGACAACAGCAGTAACAGAACCAGGAGAGATGAAGCAATAGGTCAGACAACAGCAGTAACAGAACCAGGAGAGCTGAAGCAATAGGTCAGACAACAGCAGTAACAGGACCAGGAGAGATGAAGCAATAGGTCAGACAACAGCAGTAACAGAACCAGGAGAGATGAAGCACTTAGCTGAGTAACACTCAATAGCCAGCAGGGAAATGAAGAGCCCGCTGCTTTTTTATCTGGAATCAGGGACGGGGTCCAGCACCTGATTGGATCAGCCCTGATCGCAGCCCCCAGCTCAGCTGGACAGGTCTATAAGGAGTAACCCCTGCACTGCCAGAGTGTAACAGGCAATGCGGGTGTGGCTGGGAAACTAAGGGCCCTTTTACACAGAAAGATTATCTGACAGATTATCTGCAAAAGATTTGAAGCCAAAACCAGGAATGGATTGGAAAAGAGAAGAAATCTCAGGCTTTCCTTTATTACCTGCTCTCTGTTTATAGTCCATTCCTGGCTTTGGCTTCAAATCTTTGGCAGATAATCTGTCAGATAATCTTTCCGTGTAAAAGGGCCCTAAGACAACATTCAGACAGAACTGCAAACAAAAAACAACCAGAGGCTCAGCGCTTCCTCGGTCGCCCAGCACGGACCGAGGAGCGCAAAGTCACATTCCTGACAGTAGCTTGGGAAGAATTGTCATCTTAAAAATGGAACATATCCCCGTGTCCACTCCTCACACTGCGCCTGAATCTTAGCCAGCAGAGGGGGAAAGTTCATCACATATAGGTTCTTAGGATCTGAGGGAAGGGAAATGCCAAGATATTTAATGGAGGTATAGGCCCACTTAAAGCGGAAGGATGCTCGGAGCGTCGAAACTAGGCCACCGCTAAGGGTCTCGGATTTGGTCAAATTTATCTTGTAATTAGAAAGCTGTGAATAGACCTCAAGTTCCTTCATAATAGAAGGAAGGGAGATTAGCGGATTAGAAAAATAACAAATCATCCGCATAAGCCGCCACCTTATACTCTTTCGTGCACCGAGACTCCTCCGATGTTTGAGTTGGACCGGAGTTTACACAGCAATGGTTCCAAAGTGAGAACAAAAATCAGTGGCGACAGTGGGCAACCCTGCCTTGTGCCGTTTTGTATGGGCAGGTCATCAGACAATATACCATTCACCCTGACTCTGGCGGACGGTGTGCCATATATGGCAGAGACCCAGTTCATGAAATTGGGGCCCATGCCCAGATAGAGAAGCGTCTCCGTCATAAAAGACCAATTGACCCTATCCAACGCCTTTTCGGCATCAGTAGAGAGGATCATCAGAGGAACATCCATCAGTTTAGCTTTATGGATAAGGTCAATTGCTCTAATTGTGTTGCCCCTAACCTCTCTACTTGGGATGAACCCCCACCTGGTCAGGGTGAATGGTATCTGAAAGCAAAGCCACAAGTCTGGTAGCCAAGATTTTAGTAAACAGCTTCATGTCTACGTTCAAGAGTGATATCGGTGTAACGCCTGGAGTCGTGGATCCACTGAACCGTCACTAGCGATGGCACTAACCGCACCAGGGAGCGGAGTCTAAGGGACCGCTGGTCTTCACCAGAGCCCGCCGCAAGGCCCACATCGGAGGCTATCAACGGTTCTCGGAGTGGGGAGGTCGACCGCCTATTCCTTCTGTCAATCCCGGAACCCTTGCGTGGTCTATTGGGTGGCTGAGAGATGCGATCCACTTGGAGCCAGTTGGGAACCGAAACCGTCTCTGTGTCCAGAAAGGAAAATAAGGCTGGAAGCTCCTCCTGAGCTCTTAGGTAGAATGTACGCTCATCTTCCTTAATAATGACGTGGGTGACCCCAACGATAAGAGGCACCGCATTCACGGATCCGTGAAAGGAGAGGCTGCAGCACTCTTCTCATGTATAAGGTGCAGGATGACACATCCGGGAACAAGCGGACCTCAGAGTCCTCAAACGTAATAGGACCAAAGTCTCCGGCCTCTCGTAGAATTAGCTCCTTTTCAGTATAATAGTGCAGCCGGCACAACACGTCTCTGGGGCCTCCGGCCGTGGTACCCTGTGGCCTAGCAACCCTGTGCACCCGATCGACCATGAAAGTAGCTTCTGTAGGTCTGTGGGTGAACAGATTGAAAATGGCCGTGACCCTGTGCAACAGTTCGTCTCGCGGTCCGTGCTCCGGTAGCCCCTTAATTCTCACATTATTTCTGCGCCCCCGGTTCTCTTGGTCGTCTAGTAATAATGTCAGTGATTGCACATGGTGTCTGAAATGCGCTGATCCTGCTTCAATTCTGGCGACTCTCGCCGACAAGGCCGAAATGGCGTCTTCGTTCGTTGTGGTGCGGGCTGACAGGGCCCTGACATCTTCTCTAACCGCCTCTATAGCTTGCTGCTGCGCAGCTTCAATCCTTTGTACCACAGTGTCCAGATCTTGTTTAGATGGTAAGGCTTGTATAAGGCCTCTTAACAGCTGCAGCTCCGCCTGTACAATTGCGGCCGGAGAGTCGGCAGGTGGCGTAGCCGAAAACAGCAGGTCTCTTTGTGACCCGGAGCCTGACTGCGTCGGGTCCGTGCCCATAAGCAGGAGTCTCTCAGTGGGGAAGCTGCACCCATATCACTCACCCCCCGATCCAGTGGAGCGTCCACCTCTGGGTCCCGTTTGCGCCTGGCGGATCAAAAAAACGCTCAATCCCCGGTGTGAAAACGGCTGAGCGGGTCAGTGGTCGGTGTGGGGTATCAGCAGGGTTTCCCTGTCTTCTGGGCAGCATTTTGGCCAATGGTCTGCTCTGTTTAACCGGCGGTCTGTGGCGCAGAGCTCCAGAGAAGCGCGTCCTCACTCGGCCATAGTTAAGCCACGCCTCCCATATATATATATATCTATATAATAAAAATGAAAGTCTGTCTGTCTGTCCCGTATGGACTTCCAAACGCCTGAACCGTTTGACCCCAAATTTGGCCCACAGATACATTGGGTGCCCGGGAAGGTTATTGCGAAGGTCCCGTCCCCGCCAGATGTACAGGAGAGGAGGGGGAGGGGGAAGAGCGGCGCCCCATAGAGATGAATGGGAAAATCTCCACACTGCAAACACAGGTGATATAATTAGTTGCAGCAGACACGGCAGTTGGAGCCTTAGCAACCAATAGGATTACTGCTTTCATTTTCACAGGGAGCTGGAATCTAAATGGTTGCTAGGGAAGCTGCCTCCACAGAAATAACTGGTAGACCCCCTACTCCATCTATACAGTACATGTATACCGGGCCTCCTACTCCATCTATACAGTACAGGTATACAGGACCCCCTACTCCATCTATACAGTACATGTATACAGGGCCTCCTACTCCATCTATACAGTACAGGTATACAGGACCCCCTACTCCATCTATACAGTACATGTATACAGGGCCTCCTACTCCATCTATTCAGTACATGTATACAGGACCCCCTACTCCATCTATACAGTACATATATATACAGGACCCCCTACTCCATCTATACAGTACATGTATATACAGGACCCCCTACTCCATCTATACAGTACATGTATATACAGGACCCCCTACTCCATCTATACAGTACATGTATACAGGGCCTCCTACTCCATCTATTCAGTACATGTATACAGGACCCCCTACTCCAGCTATACAGTACATGTATACAGGACCCCCTACTCCATCTATTCAGTACATGTATACAGGACCCCCTACTCCATCTATACAGTACAGGTATACAGGACCCCCTACTCCATCTATACAGTACAGGTATACAGGACCCCCTACTCCATCTATACAGTACATGTATACAGAACTCCCTACTCCATCTATACAGTACATGTATACAGGGCCCCCTACTCCATCTATACAGTACAGGTATACTGGACCCCCTACTCCATCTATATAGTACATGTATACAGGACCCCCTACTCCATCTATACAGTACATGTATACAGGACCCCCTACTCCATCTATACAGTACATGTATACAGGACCCCCTACTCCATCTATTCAGTACATGTATACAGGACCCCCTACTCCATCTATACAGTACAGGTATACAGGACCCCCTACTCCATCTATACAGTACATGTATACAGGACCCCTACTCCATCTATACAGTACATGTATACAGAACTCCCTACTCCATCTATACAGTACATGTATACAGGGCCCCCTACTCCATCTATACAGTACAGGTATACAGGACCCCCTACTCCATCTATATAGTACATGTATACAGGACCCCCTACTCCATCTATACAGTACATGTATACAGGACCCCCTACTCCATCTATACAGTACATGTATACAGGACCCCCTATTCCATCTATACAGTACATGTATACAGGACCCTCTACTCCATCTATACAGTACAGGTTTACAGGGCCCCCTACTCCATCTACACAGTACATGTATACAGGACCCCCTACTCCATCTATACAGTACATATATACAGGGCCCCCTACTCCATCTATTCAGTACATGTATACAGGACCCCCTACTCCATCTATACAGTACATGAATACAGGACCCCCTACTCCATCTATACAGTACATGTATACAGGACCCCCTACTCCATCTATACAGTACATGTATACAGAACTCCCTACTCCATCTATACAGTACATGTATACAGGGCCCCCTACTCCATCTATACAGTACAGGTATACAGGACCCCCTACTCCATCTATACAGTACATGTATACAGAACTCCCTACTCCATCTATACAGTACATGTATATACAGGGCCCCCTACTCCATCTATACAGGACATGTATACAGGACCCCCTACTCCATCTATACAGTACATGTATACAGGACCCCCTACTCCATCTATACAGTACATGTATACAGGACCCCCTACTCCATCTATACAGTACATGTATACAGGACCCTCTACTCCATCTATACAGTACAGGTTTACAGGGCCCCCTACTCCATCTACACAGTACATGTATACAGGACCCCATACTCCATCTATACAGTACATATATACAGGGTCCCCTACTCCATCTATACAGTACATGTATACAGGACCCTCTATTTCATCTATACAGTACATGTGTACAGGGCCCCCTACTCCACCTATACAGTACATGTATACAGAACTCCCTACTCCATCTATACAGTACATGTATACAGGGCCCCCTACTCTATCTATACAGTACAGGTATACAGGACCCCCTACTCCATCTATATAGTACATGTATACAGGACCCCCTACTCCATCTATACAGTACATGTATACAGGACCCCCTACTCCATCTATACAGTACATGTATACAGGACCTCCTACTCCATCTATACAGTACATGAATACAGGACCCCCTACTCCATTTATACAGTACATGTATACAGGGCCCCCTACTCCATCTATACAGTACATGTATACAGGGCACTGCAGGTATACAGGACCCCCTACTCCAACTTTACAGTACATGTATACAGGACCCCCTACTCCATCTATACAGTACATGTATACAGGACCCCCTACTCCATCTATACAGTACATGAATACAGGACCCCCTACTCCATTTATACAGTACATGTATACAGGGCCCCCTACTCCATCTATACAGTACATGTATACAGGGCACTGCAGGTATACAGGACCCCCTACTCCAACTTTACAGTACATGTATACAGGACCCCCCTACTCCATCTATACAGTACATGTATACAGGACCCCCTACTCCATCTATACAGTACATGTATACAGGACCCTCTACTCCATCTATACAGTACAGATATGATCTGCAGCCTCTATCATGAATTACTTCCGGCACAGTCAGTGTCTGTATACCCCGCTGCCCGCCCCAGAGGATGGCGGGAGTGCGCGCTCTGCCGGGAGAGGAGCTGCTGGGACCGGAGGATAGGTGAGTTACTGGTTTGTTTTTCTGGTCGGGCCACACAAATGGGAGGATTGGCTACTATGTGGGGCGCTATATGGGGGATTGGATAATATGTGGGCACTATATGGGGGATTGGATAATATGTGGGGCACTATATGGGGGCATTGGCTACTATGTGGGGCACTATATGGGGACATTAGCTACTATGTGGGAACTATATGGGGGATTGGCTACTATGTGGGGCACTATATGGGGCATTGGCTACTATGTGGGGCACTCTATGGGGGATTGGCTACTATGTGGGGCACTATATGGAGGGATTGGCTACTATGTGGGGCACTATATGGGGATTGGCTACTATGTGGGGCATTATATGGGGATTGGCTACTATGTGGGCACTATATGGGGGCATTGGCTACTATGTGGGGCACTATATGGGGGCATAGGCTACTATGTGGGGCACTATGTGGGGGATTGGATACTATGTGGGGCACTATATGGGGGCATTGGATACTATGTGGGGCACTCTATAGGGATTGGCTACTATGTTGGGCATATATGGGGGCATTGGCTACTATGTGGGGCACTATGTGGGGGATTGGCTACTATGTGGGGCACTATGTGGGGGATTGGCTACTATGTGGGGGATTGGCTACTATGTGGGGCACTATGTGGGGGCATTGGATACTATGTGGGGCACTATATGGAGGGATTGGCTACTATGTGGGGCATATATGGGGGCATTGGCTACTATGTGGGGCACTATGTGGGGGATTGGCTACTATGTGGGGCACTATATGGGGGCATTGGATACTATGTGGGGCACTATATGGAGGGATTGGATACTATGTGAGGCACTAAATGGAGGGATTGGCTATGTGGGGCACTATATGGGGATTGGATACTATGTGGGGCACTATTGGGGGGATTGGATACTATGTGGGGCACTATATAGGGAGATTGGATACTATGTGGGTATAGTGGTAGTGGATAGCGCTCATCCAATATAAAGGGTTCAAAAATCACAATAGCACTCACCCGGTGTATGTGGGTATGGAATAATCCCTACCCACTCCACCAAAATCCAAGATCGTGCGTTAAAAGGTATCAATCTCCGTCTCAACCGAAACATCCAAATATGGAGGGCGCTACGTTAAAAGCCCGGGGTGATGCCACTCCGGTATAACAAGGTAGGATAAAATAGAAAAAACAACAGAAGCGCTCAGAGACTGATATTATAGAATACAGTGGGATCTTTGCAAAGAGCGGTATATTCCACTTACTTCACCGTGGGGGAAAGATCCGGACCATTGATCTGACCCCCTCCAGGACGCCTGTCAGTATGCGTGCATCAATGGGCAGGTAGCCGTCATGGGTTCCAAAATAGTTTAATTACAGAAATGGATGGCAACGCGTTTCGGTGGGTATAAGATCCACCTTTTTCAAGCCAACAGAATCTACCACAAATCTATTATTTATAGCAACCATAATTACTTACATACATGATCAAACAGGAGCTGTGTGGATCTCGCGCCGGACCGGAAGCGACGCGACGCACGGCAAAACCGGAAACGCCATGCGTTCCACGATGCGCTCCACGTCAGATGACGAGACCGGAAGTGTCCTGCGTTCCAGCGTGCGCTCCACCTCCGACGCGTATCTCCATCAGCTGACACAGAAATTTAATACATATACATGGAATCACAAAATCTACATAATTATCAAGAGAACATGATTCACAAAGGTCCATAAAATACATATATATACACACATATAAACATCCACCAAAAAACGGTCCCTAATCTTGGGTATTTAGTTAATACTAAAATCACTTATTAAAGTTTTAAAAAAAAAAACTTATAATATAAAGGATTAATATGTTTATGGGATGGGGAGAAAGGAAAGGGGATAGGGGGGTGGGGGGGGGGGGGGGGAGGGGGGGGCGGAGGTCAGGGAGGAAGGTAAAAAGGAACGAAGGGGAGGGGGATATAAATATCTTATATATCTATTAATAGATAGATAAGGAGTCTGCAACTATTAATATATTTAAGGTTTTTATTATAAAAATTATTTCTAGTTTTAAGTTATATTGTTAGTGACGGGAAGGGGGGGGAAAAAAAGGGGGGGGGGGGGGGAGGAGGAAAAAAAAAAGGGGGGGGGGGGGAGGGGAGGGGGGAGGAGGGGGGAGGGGGGGGGGGGGAGGAAAGAGAGCGTGGGGAACAATAGGGGAAAGAGATTAGTCTAGTATTAAAATATTATGTAAATGGTGGAAAAGAATAATAATAATAATAATATCTAGAGGTGGTGGGCATATAGATGAGCACTAGGCTCATATGGTAGTACATCTATCAATTATTTTTCTATTAAAATACCTGTTCTAAAGTTTCGTTTAACCATGTGGATTCAACGTGTTCATTCTAAAAATCCAAACATTTCTTTATGGCAGAGGGTCCTGTAATCACCACTTAAAATTTTCTCTATCGGTGTAACACGTAGTAGTTCATGGTTATTATTATGTACTTCAGAGAAATGTCTAGACACACTGTGCAATAAATATTTATGACGGATATTAAATCTATGTTTATTTAGTCTTTGCCGTAGTGTGTTTTTTGTACGTCCTATGTATTTTAAATTACACGGGCATTCTAGCATATATATCACAAAGCTTGAATTACACGTCAGGTGTTGTTTAATAGTATATGGAGTGTCCTCTTCAGGGATGGTAATATTTTTCCTGTTATGTACAATATGAGTACAACATTTACAACGAGTATTGCCACATCTAAAGCTACCAGATGAGGCTAACCATCCGCTACTCATTTGTGTATGGGAGTTCCTCTGGATTTTAGGAACAGATGGAGCGATAAAGTTTTTAATAGTTTTACTGCGTCGAAAGACACATTGTGGTTTGTCCTCAACCAGATCTTTTAAAATGGGATCATTCAGTAGGATTTCCCAATTTTTACTTAGTACTTTTTTAATCTCCTTATGCTGCGCATTATATTTGGTTATAAAGAGAGATTTTCCTTTTTCATTTTTGTTATTCTCCACATTTGATGTTGGTATTAGGCAAGCTTCTTGACTTAAACAGAATGCTTTCTCGCGTGCTCCGTCTATAAGTGGGCGGGGATATTTTTTCTCTATGAATCTATCACATAGTGTAGATAGTTGTTCTTCGCATTTCGGATTAGTACTACAATTACGCCTTATTCTTTTCATTTGACCAAATGGAATATTTCTCCTCCAGCTGTTTAGGTGGCAACTATTATAATCAAGGTAACTATTAGCATCCACATCTTTAAAGTGCGTAGCAGTATGTATCATGGAGTTCTCTGTATAATATTCAAATCTAAAAATACTATTTCATGATTACTAATATGACTGGTGAACTGAAGACCCCAGTCATTAATATTAAGATTAGCAATAAAAGCATTTAACCCTTCGTAGTCGCCTTCCCATATTAAAATGATATCGTCAATATATCGTTTATAAAAGACTATATTGGCATGATTAAGGTGTCTCTCAAATGCACCCATGTACAAATTAGCGAAGCATGGGGCAAATTTTGTCCCCATAGCCGTCCCGCATGTCTGAATAAAAAATTTTTTTTGCCCCATGCTTCGCTAATTTGTACATGGGTGCATTTGAGAGACACCTTAATCATGCCAATATAGTCTTTTATAAACGATATATTGACGATATCATTTTAATATGGGAAGGCGACTACGAAGGGTTAAATGCTTTTATTGCTAATCTTAATATTAATGACTGGGGTCTTCAGTTCACCAGTCATATTAGTAATCATGAAATAGTATTTTTAGATTTGAATATTTATACAGAGAACTCCATGATACATACTGCTACGCACTTTAAAGATGTGGATGCTAATAGTTACCTTGATTATAATAGTTGCCACCTAAACAGCTGGAGGAGAAATATTCCATTTGGTCAAATGAAAAGAATAAGGCGTAATTGTAGTACTAATCCGAAATGCGAAGAACAACTATCTACACTATGTGATAGATTCATAGAGAAAAAATATCCCCGCCCACTTATAGACGGAGCACGCGAGAAAGCATTCTGTTTAAGTCAAGAAGCTTGCCTAATACCAACATCAAATGTGGAGAATAACAAAAATGAAAAAGGAAAATCTCTCTTTATAACCAAATATAATGCGCAGCATAAGGAGATTAAAAAAGTACTAAGTAAAAATTGGGAAATCCTACTGAATGATCCCATTTTAAAAGATCTGGTTGAGGACAAACCACAATGTGTCTTTCGACGCAGTAAAACTATTAAAAACTTTATCGCTCCATCTGTTCCTAAAATCCAGAGGAACTCCCATACACAAATGAGTAGCGGATGGTTAGCCTCATCTGGTAGCTTTAGATGTGGCAATACTCGTTGTAAATGTTGTACTCATATTGTACATAACAGGAAAATATTACCATCCCTGAAGAGGACACTCCATATACTATTAAACAACACCTGACGTGTAATTCAAGCTTTGTGATATATATGCTAGAATGCCCGTGTAATTTAAAATACATAGGACGTACAAAAAACACACTACGGCAAAGACTAAATAAACATAGATTTAATATCCGTCATAAATATTTATTGCACAGTGTGTCTAGACATTTCTCTGAAGTACATAATAATAACCATGAACTACTACGTGTTACACCGATAGAGAAAATTTTAAGTGGTGATTACAGGACCCTCTGCCATAAAGAAATGTTTTGGATTTTTAGAATGAACACGTTGAATCCACATGGGTTAAACGAAACTTTAGAACAGGTATTTTAATAGAAAAATAATTGATAGATGTACTACCATATGAGCCTAGTGCTCATCTATATGCCCACCACCTCTAGATATTATTATTATTATTATTCTTTTCCACCATTTACATAATATTTTAATACTAGACTAATCTCTTTCCCCTATTGTTCCCCACGCTCTCTTTCCTCCCCCCCCCCCCCTCCCTCCTCCTCCCCCCTCCCCTCCCCCCCCCCCCCCTTTTTTTTTCCTCCTCCCCCCCCCCCCCCTTTTTTTCCCCCCCTTCCCGTCACTAACAATATAACTTAAAACTAGAAATAATTTTTATAATAAAAACCTTAAATATATTAATAGTTGCAGACTCCTTATCTATCTATTAATAGATATATAAGATATTTATATCCCCCTCCCCCTTCGTTCCTTTTTACCTTCCTCCCTGACCTCCGCCCCCCCCTCCCCCCCCCCCCCCCCCCCCCCCCCCCCCCCCCCCCCCCCCCCCCCCTATCCCCTTTCCTTTCTCCCCATCCCATAAACATATTAATCCTTTATATTATAAGTTTTTTTTTTTTTAAAACTTTAATAAGTGATTTTAGTATTAACTAAATACCCAAGATTAGGGACCGTTTTTTGGTGGATGTTTATATGTGTGTATATATATGTATTTTATGGACCTTTGTGAATCATGTTCTCTTGATAATTATGTAGATTTTGTGATTCCATGTATATGTATTAAATTTTCTGTGTCAGCTGATGGAGATACGCGTCGGAGGTGGAGCGCACGCTGGAACGCAGGACACTTCCGGTCTCGTCATCTGACGTGGAGCGCATCGTGGAACGCATGGCGTTTCCGGTTTTGCCGTGCGTCGCGTCGCTTCCGGTCCGGCGCGAGATCCACACAGCTCCTGTTTGATCATGTATGTAAGTAATTATGGTTGCTATAAATAATAGATTTGTGGTAGATTCTGTTGGCTTGAAAAAGGTGGATCTTATACCCACCGAAACGCGTTGCCATCCATTTCTGTAATTAAACTATTTTGGAACCCATGACGGCTACCTGCCCATTGATGCACGCATACTGACAGGCGTCCTGGAGGGGGTCAGATCAATGGTCCGGATCTTTCCCCCACGGTGAAGTAAGTGGAATATACCGCTCTTTGCAAAGATCCCACTGTATTCTATAATATCAGTCTCTGAGCGCTTCTGTTGTTTTTTCTATTTTATCCTACCTGGATACTATGTGGGGCACTATTGGGGGGATTGGCTACTATGTGGGGCACTATATGGGGATTGGATACTATGTGGGGCACTATATGGGGATTGGATACTATGTTGGGCATATATGGGGGATTGGCTACTATGTGGGGCACTATTGGGGGGATTGGATACTATGTGGGGCACTATAATGGGGGATTGGATACTATGTGGGGCACTATAATGGGGGATTGGATACTATATAGGGCATTTTGGGGGGATTGGATACTGTATAGGGCACTATTCAGTCAGCAGCATGTGGTGACTGTAGGGGAGTGGCTATGGAGAGTTGCTATGGTGGCGTGGCTATGGAGGCTTGTTATGGGGGCGTGGCTATGGAGGGTCGCTATGGGGCCGTGGCTATGGGGACCGCGGCACACATGTCCCTCTTTGCTCTTTGCAAAAGTTGGGAGGTATGCTTTCTTGTGTGTGGCTGGACTGAGGCTAGCTCAGTTTGGTCCTGTAGTCAGGGAGGCTAGCTCAGTTTGGTCCTGTAGTCAGGGAGGCTCGCTCAGTTTGGTCCTGTAGTCAGGGAGGCTCGCTCAGTCTGGTCCTGTAGTCAGGGAGGCTCGCTCAGTTTGGTCCTGTAGTCAGGGAGGCTCGCTCAGTTTGGTCCTGTAGTCAGGGAGGCTCGCTCAGTCTGGTCCTGTAGTCAGGGAGGCTCGCTCAGTCTGGTCCTGTAGTCAGGGAGGCTCGCTCAGTTTGGTCCTGTAGTCGGGGAGGCTAGCTTAGTTTGGTCCTGTAGTCAGGGAGGCTAGCTCAGTTTGGTCCTGTAGTCAGGGAGGCTAGCTCATTTTGGTCCTGTAGTCAGGGAGGCTAGCTCAGTTTGGTCCTGTAGTCGGGGAGGCTAGCTTAGTTTGGTCCTGTAGTCAGGGAGGCTCGCTCAGTTTGGTCCTGTAGTCGGGGAGGCTAGCTTAGTTTGGTCCTGTAGTTAGGGAGGCTCGCTCAGTCTGGTCCTGTAGTCGGGGAGGCTCGCTCAGTTTGGTCCTGTAGTTAGGGAGGCTCGCTCAGTTTGGTCCTGTAGTCAGGGAGGCTCGCTCAGTTATGTCCTGTAGTCGGGGAGGCTGGCTCAGTTTGGTCCTGTAGTCAGGGAGGCTCGCTCAGTTTGGTCCTGTAGTCAGGGAGGCTCGCTCAGTCTGGTCCTGTAGTCAGGGAGGCTCGCTCAGTTTTGTCCTGTAGTCAGGGAGGCTCGCTCAGTTTGGTCCTGTAGTTAGGGAGGCTCGCTCAGTTTGGTCCTGTAGTCAGGGAGGCTCGCTCAATTTGGTCCTGTAGTCAGGGAGGCTCGCTCAGTTTGGTCCTGTAGTCGGGGAGGCTAGCTCAGTTTGGTCCTGTAGTCAGGGAGGCTCGCTCAGTTTGGTCCTGTAGTCGGGGAGGCTAGCTCAGTTTGGTCCTGTAGTCAGGGAGGCTCGCTCAGTTTGGTCCTGTAGTCAGGGAGGCTAGCTCAGTTTGGTCCTGTAGTCGGGGAGGCTCGCTCAGTTTGGTCCTGTAGTCAGGGAGGCTCGCTCAGTTTGGTCCTGTAGTCAGGGAGGCTCGCTAAGTTTTGTCCTGTAGTCGGGGAGGCTAGCTCAGTTTGGTCCTGTAGTCGGTGAGGCTAGCTCAGTTTGGTTCTGTAGTCGGGGAGGCTCGCTCAGTCTGGTCCTGTAGTCAGGGAGGCTCGCTCAATCTGGTCCTGTAGTCAGGGAGGCTAGCTTAGTTTGGTCCTGTAGTCAGGGAGGCTCGCTCAGTCTGGTCCTGTAGTCAGGGAGGCTCGCTCAATCTGGTCCTGTAGTCAGGGAGGCTAGCTTAGTTTGGTCCAGTAGTCAGGGAGGCTCGCTCAGTTTGGTTCTGTAGTCAGGGAGGCTCGCTCAGTTTGGTCCTGTAGTTAGGGAGGCTCGCTCAGTCTGGTCCTGTAGTCAGGGAGGCTCGCTCAGTCTGGTCCTGTAGTCAGGGAGGCTCGCTCAGTTTGGTCCTGTAGTCAGGGAGGCTCGCTCAGTCTGGTCCTGTAGTTAGGGAGGCTCGCTCAGTTTGGTCCTGTAGTCAGGGAGGCTCGCTCAGTTTGGTCCTGTAGTCAGGGAGGCTCGCTCAGTCTGGTCCTGTAGTCAGGGAGGCTAGCTTAGTTTGGTCCAGTAGTCAGGGAGGCTCGCTCAGTTTGGTTCTGTAGTCAGGGAGGCTCGCTCAGTTTGGTCCTGTAGTCAGGGAGGCTCGCTCAGTCTGGTCCTGTAGTCAGGGAGGCTCGCTCAGTCTGGTCCTGTACTTAGGGAGGCTCGCTCAGTCTGGTACCGTAGTCAGGGAGGCTCGCTCAGTCTGGTCCTGTAGTCAGGGAGGCTCGCTCAGTCTGGTCCTGTAGTCAGGGAGGCTCGCTCAGTCTGGTCCTGTAGTCAGGGAGGCTCGCTCAGTCTGGTCCTGTAGTCAGGGAGGCTCGCTCAGTCTGGTCCTGTAGTCAGGGAGGCTCGCTCAGTTTGGTCCTGTAGTTAGGGAGGCTCACTCAGTCTGGTCCTGTAGTCAGGGAGGCTCGCTCAGTCTGGTCCTGTAGTCAGGGAGGCTCGCTCAGTCTGGTCCTGTAGTCGGGGAGGCTAGCTCAGTTTGGTCCTGTAGTTAGGGAGGCTCGCTCAGTCTGGTCCTGTAGTCAGGGAGGCTCGCTCAGTCTGGTCCTGTAGTCAGGGAGGCTCGCTCAGTCTGGTCCTGTAGTCAGGGAGGCTCGCTCAGTTTGGTCCTGTAGTTAGGGAGGCTCGCTCAGTCTGGTCCTGTAGTTAGGGAGGCTCGCTCAGTTTGGTCCTGTAGTTAGGGAGGCTCCCTCAGTCTGGTCCTGTAGTCAGGGAGGCTCGTTCAGTCTGGTCCTGTAGTCAGGGAGGCTCGCTCAGTTTGGTCCTGTAGTCAGATAGGCTCGCTCAGTCTGGTCCTGTAGTCAGGGAGGCTCGCTCAGTCTGGTCCTGTAGTCAGGGAGGCTCGTTCAGTCTGGTCCTGTAGTCAGGGAGGCTCGCTCAGTCTGGTCCTGTAGTCAGGGAGGCTCGCTCAGTCTGGTCCTGTAGTCAGGGAGGCTCGCTCAGTCTGGTCCTGTAGTCAGGGAGGCTCGCTCAGTCTGGTCCTGTAGTCAGGGAGGCTCGCTCAGTCTGGTCCTGTAGTCAGGGAGGCTCGCTCAGTCTGGTCCTGTAGTCAGGGACTGTATTTCTGGTTAGTTAGCGCCTGGACAAGGCTAGGAATTTCTGTTTATGATTTGTTTGTATATAAGCAACCTGCACACTAAGACTGGCAAGGAAGCCGGTATAAACGTACTGCTGTGTCCTGAGTGTTCCGTGTCGGTGTGCCAAGTGGACTGGATGACTGTGTCCTGCCTTGTACCTCAGAAAATTGTGATCCTGCAAGCCTGGTGTGTTACATTATATATATATATATATATATATATATATATATATATACATACATACATACATACATACATACATACATACACACATACACACACAGACACACAGAAACAGTATGTGTGCCCCATAGATGTTTGTTGTATACGCGACTTACAGTAATGTTCCTGACTTGTTCCCTTCAGGGTAAATTCTTCAGCTGCACGGATAGGACTAAGATGACGGAGGAGGAGTGCAGGTGAGGCCGGAGTCTGGTGGGAGGAGATGATGGAGCCGCCGCTCGGCCGCTATCCTCTAACTCTGACATTTCCACCCACAGGGGATATTTCTTTGATGTAGAAGATGGAGACCCCACTCACCTGCAGATGAAGCCGCGGGTCTGGATGCACAGTGATTTCCATTTTGACAATGTTCTCTCTGGAATGATGTCCCTCTTTACCATCTCCACCTTTGAGGGCTGGCCGCAGTATGTATACTCATTGTGAGGTATCGGCTCTAGTTCTAGATCACATGGTAGGGTATCAGCTTTTATTCTAGATCACATTGTGACGTATCAGCTTTTGTTCTAGATACACATGGTAGCATATAAGCTCTTGTTCTACATCACCTTGTGACGTATAAGCTCTTGTTCTACATCACATTGTCACATATCAGTTCTTGTTCTAGATCACATTGTGACGTATCAGCTCTTGTTCTAGATACACATGGTAGCATATAAGCTCTTGTTCTACATCACCTTGTGACGTATAAGCTCTTGTTCTACATCACATTGTCACATATCAGTTCTTGTTCTAGATCACATTGTGACGTATCAGCTCTTGTTCTACATCACATTGTCACATATCAGCTCTTGTTCTAGATCACAACGTGACGTATAAGCTCTTGTTCTACATCACATTGTCACATATCAGTTCTTGTTCTAGATCACATTGTGACGTATAAGCTCTTGTTCTAGATCACATTGAGATGTATCAGCTTTTGTTCTAGTTCACATGGCATATCAGCTTTTGTTCTAGATCACATGGAGATGTATCAGCTTTTGTTCTAGATCACATGGTGGCATATAAGCTCTTCTTCTAGATCACATTGAGATGTATCAGCTCTTGTTTTAGATCACATTGTGACGTGTGAGCGTTTGTTCTAGATCACATGGTGACGTATCAGTTCTTCTAGATCACATGGTGGCATATCAGCTCTTGTTCTAGATCACAGCGTGTCGTATAAGCTCTTGTTCTACATCACATTGTGACGTATTAGTTCTTCTAGATTACATGGTGACGTATCAGTTCTTCTAGATCACATGGTGGCATATCAGCTCTTGTTCTAGATCACATGGTGATGTATCGGCTTTTGTTCTAGATCACATTGAGATGTATCGGCTTTTGTTCTAGATACACATGGTGGCATATCAGCTCTTGTTCTAGATCACAGCGTGTTGTATAAGCTCTTGTGACGTATTAGTTCTTCTAGATTCTAGATCACAGCGTGTCGTATAAGCTCTTGTGACGTATTAGTTCTTCTAGATTACATGGTGACGTATCAGTTCTTCTAGATCACATGGTGGCATATCAGCTCTTGTTCTAGATCACATGGTGATGTATCGGCTTTTGTTCTAGATCACATTGAGATGTATCGGCTTTTGTTCTAGATACACATGGTGGCATATCAGCTCTTGTTCTAGATCACATTGTGACGTATGAGCTTTTTTTTCTAGATCACATGGTAGCGTATCAGTTCTTGTTCTAGATCACATGGTGGCATATCAGCTCTTGTTCTAGATCACATTGTGACGTATGAGGGTTTTTTTTCTAGATCACATGGTAGCGTATCAATTCTTGTTCTAGATCACATGGTGGCATATCAGCTCTTGTTCTAGATCACATGTAAGCAGCCAGTTGTGTGCAGTAGGTAGTTCTGGGTGTTTCCGTACACAGGTTGTTATACAGAGCGATAGATTCCCACACGGAGGACATGGGGCCCATCTACAATTACCGCATAGAGATTGCCGTCTTCTTCATCGTCTACATCATCCTCATCGCCTTCTTCATGATGAACATCTTTGTGGGTTTTGTCATCGTAACTTTTCAAGAACAAGGAGAGCAGGAATATAAGAACTGTGAACTAGACAAGAATCAAGTAAGAGAAACCGAAGACGTGCGGGGGCCACTGAGGTGTGTGTGGGGCCACTGAGGTGTGTGGGGGGGGGGCACTGAGGTGTGTGTGGGGGGGGGGCCACTGAGGTGTGTGTGGGGGCCACTGAGGTGTGTGTGTGTGGGGGCCACTGAGGTGTGTGTGTGTGGGGGCCACTGAGGTGTGTGTGTGTGTGGGGGCCACTGAGGTGTGGGGGGGGGCCACTGAGGTGTGTGTGTGTGGGGGCCACTGAGGTGTGTGTGGGGGCCACTGAGGTGTGTGTGGGGGGGGGCCCTGAGGTGTGTGTGTGTGGGGGCCACTGAGGTGTGTGTGTGTGGGGGCCACTGAGGTGTGTGTGTGTGGGGGCCACTGAGGTGTGGGGGGGGGGCACTGAGGTGTGTGTGGGGGGGGGCCACTGAGGTGTGTGTGTGTGGGGGCCACTGAGGTGTGTGTGGGGGGGGGCACTGAGGTGTGTGTGTGTGTGTGGGGCCACTGAGGTGTGTGTGTGTGGGGGCCACTGAGGTGTGTGTGGGGGGGGGGGGCACTGAGGTGTGTGTGTGTGTGTGGGGGCCACTGAGGTGTGTGTGTGTGGGGGCCACTGAGGTGTGTGTGTGTGGGGGCCACTGAGGTGTGTGTGTGGGGGCCACTGAGGTGTGTGTGGGGGCCACTGAGGTGTGTGTGTATGGGGGCCACTGAGGTGTGTGTGTGTGGGGGCCACTGAGGTGTGTGTGGGGGCCACTGAGGTGTGTGTGTATGGGGGCCACTGAGGTGTGTGTGGGGCCACTGAGGTGTGTGTGGGGCCACTGAGGTGTGTGTGGGGCCACTGAGGTGTGTGTGGGGGCCACTGAGGTGTGTGTGGGGCCACTGAGGGGTGTGTGGGGGCCACTGAGGGGTGTGTGGGGGCCACTGAGGTGTGTGTGGGGGGCCACTGAGGTGTGTGTGGGGCCACTGAGGTGTGTGTGGGGGCCACTGAGGTGTGTGTGTGGGGCCACTGAGGTGTGTGTGGGGGCCACTGAGGTGTGTGTGGGGGCCACTGAGGTGTGTGTGGGGCCACTGAGGTGTGTGTGGGGGCCACTGAGGTGTGTGTGTGGGCCACTGAGGTGTGTGTGGGGCCACTGAGGTGTGTGTGGGGGCCACTGAGGTGTGTGTGGGGGCCACTGAGGTGTGTGTGGGGGCCACTGAGGTGTGTGTGGGGGGGGCCCCTGAGGTGTGTGTGTGGGGGGGCCACTGAGGTGTGTGTGTGTGGGGGCCACTGAGGTGTGTGTGGGGCCACTGAGGTGTGTGTGGGGCCACTGAGGTGTGTGTGTGTGGGGGCCACTGAGGTGTGTGTGTGTGGGGGCCACTGAGGTGTGTGTGGGGCCACTGAGGTGTGTGTGTGGGGGGCCACTGAGGTGTGTGTGTGTGTGGGGGCCACTGAGGTGTGTGTGTGGGGCCACTGAGGTGTGTGTGTGTGGGGGCCACTGAGGTGTGTGTGTGGGGCCACTGAGGTGTGTGTGTGTGTGGGGCCACTGAGGTGTGTGTGGGGGGGGGGGCCACTGAGGTGTGTGTGTGTGGGGGGGCCACTGAGGTGTGTGTGTGTGGGGGCCACTGAGGTGTGGGTGTGGGGGGGCCACTGAGGTGTGGGTGTGGGGGGGCCACTGAGGTGTGTGTGTGTGGGGGCCACTGAGGTGTGTGTGTGTGGGGGCCACTGAGGTGTGTGTGTGGGGGGGGGGCCACTGAGGTGTGTGTGTGTGGGGGCCACTGAGGTGTGGGTGTGGGGGGGCCACTGAGGTGTGGGTGTGGGGGGGCCACTGAGGTGTGTGTGTGTGGGGGCCACTGAGGTGTGGGGGGGGCCCTGAGGTGTGTGTGTGTGTGTGGGGGCCACTGAGGTGTGTGTGTGTGGGGGCCACTGAGGTGTGTGTGTGTGTGGGGGGGCCACTGAGGTGTGTGTGTGTGGGGGGGGGGCACTGAGGTGTGGGGGGGCCCTGAGGTGTGTGTGGGGGGCCACTGAGGTGTGTGTGGGGGCCACTGAGGTGTGTGGGGGGGGGGGGGGCACTGAGGTGTGTGTGTGTGGGGGGGGGGCACTGAGGTGTGTGTGTGGGGGCCACTGAGGTGTGTGCGGGGGGGGGCCACTGAGGTGTGTGTCTGTGTGTGGGGGCCACTGAGGTGTGTGTGTGTGGGGGGGCCACTGAGGTGTGGGGGGGGGGGGCACTGAGGTGTGTGTGTGTGGGGGCCACTGAGGTGTGTGGGGGCCACTGAGGTGTGTGTGGGGGCCACTGAGGTGTGTGTGTGTGTGTGGGGGCCACTGAGGTGTGTGTGGGGGGGGGGGCCACTGAGGTGTGTGTGGGGGCCACTGAGGTGTGTGTGTGGGGGCCACTGAGGTGTGTGTGTGTGGGGGGGGGCCACTGAGGTGTGTGTGGGGGGGGCACTGAGGTGTGTGTGTGGGGGCCACTGAGGTGTGTGTGTGGGGGGCCACTGAGGTGTGTGTGTGTGTGGGGGGGCCACTGAGGTGTGGGGGGGCCACTGAGGTGTGTGTGTGTGTGGGGGCCACTGAGGTGTGTGTGTGGGGGGGGGCCACTGAGGTGTGTGTGGGGGGGGGGCCACTGAGGTGTGTGTGTGGGGGGGGGGCCACTGAGGTGTGGGGGGGGGCCACTGAGGTATGTGTGTGTGGGGGCCACTGAGGTGTGTGTGTGTGGGGGCCCCTGAGGTGTGTGTGGGGGCCACTGAGGTGTGTGTGGGGGGCCACTGAGGTGTGTGTGTGTGTGTGGGGGCCACTGAGGTGTGGGGGGGCCCTGAGGTGTGTGTGGGGGCCACTGAGGTGTGTGTGTGGGGGCCACTGAGGTGTGTGTGTGGGGGGGGGCCACTGAGGTGTGTGTGTGGGGGGGCCACTGAGGTGTGTGTGTGGGGGGGCCACTGAGGTGTGTGTGTGGGGGCCACTGAGGTGTGTGTGGGGCCACTGAGGTGTGTGTGGGGCCACTGAGGTGTGTGTGTGTGGGGGCCACTGAGGTGTGTGTGTGTGGGGGCCACTGAGGTGTGTGTGTGGGGGCCACTGAGGTGTGTGTGGGGGCCACTGAGGTGTGTGTATGGGGGCCACTGAGGTGTGGTGTGTGTGGGGGGCCACTGAGGTGTGTGTGTATGGGGGCCACTGAGGTGTGTGTGGGGCCACTGAGGTGTGTGTGTGGGGCCACTGAGGTGTGTGTGGGGCCACTGAGGTGTGTGTGGGGGCCACTGAGGTGAGTGTGGGGCCACTGAGGGGTGTGTGGGGGCCACTGAGGTGTGTGTGGGGGCCACTGAGGTGTGTGTGGGGGCCACTGAGGTGTGTGTGGGGCCACTGAGGTGTGTGTGGGGGCCACTGAGGTGTGTGTGGGGGCCACTGAGGTGTGTGTGGGGCCACTGAGGTGTGTGTGGGGGCCACTGAGGTGTGTGTGGGGGCCACTGAGGTGTGTGTGGGGGCCACTGAGGTGTGTGTGGGGGGGCCCCTGAGGTGTGTGTGTGGGGGGGCCACTGAGGTGTGTGTGTGTGGGGGCCACTGAGGTGTGTGTGGGGCCACTGAGGTGTGTGTGGGGGGCCACTGAGGTGTGTGTGGGGGCCACTGAGGTGTGTGTGTGTGGGGGGGGCCACTGAGGTGTGTGTGTGTGTGGGGGCCACTGAGGTGTGTGTGGGGCCACTGAGGTGTGTGTGGGGGGGGGGCCACTGAGGTGTGTGTGTGGGGGGGGGGGCACTGAGGTGTGTGTGTGTGGGGGGGCCACTGAGGTGTGTGTGTGTGGGGGCCACTGAGGTGTGGGTGTGGGGGGGCCACTGAGGTGTGGGTGTGGGGGGGCCACTGAGGTGTGTGTGTGTGGGGGCCACTGAGGTGTGTGTGTGTGGGGGGCCACTGAGGTGTGGTGTGTGGGGGGGGCCACTGGAGGTGTGTGTGTGTGGGGGCCACTGAGGTAGTGGGTGTGGGGGGCCACTGAGGTGTGTGTGTGTGGGGGCCACTGAGGTGTGGGGGGGGGCCCTGAGGTGTGTGTGTGTGTGTAGGGGGCCACTGAGGTGTGTGTGGTGGAGGGCCACTGAGGTGTGTGTGTGGGGGGGGGGGCCACTGAGGTGTGTGTGTGTGTGTGTGGGGGGCCACTGAGGTGTGGGGGGGGCCCTGAGGTGTGTGTGGGGGCCACTGAGGTGTGTGTGGGGGGCCACTGAGGTGTGTGTGGGGGGGGGGGGGCACTGAGGTGTGTGTGTGTGGGGGGGGCACTGAGGTGTGTGTGTGGGGGCCACTGAGGTGTGTGCGGGGGGGGCCACTGAGGTGTGTGTCTGTGTGTGGGGGGCCACTGAGGTGTGTGTGTGTGGGGGGGCCACTGAGGTGTGTGGGGGGGGGGGCACTGAGGTGTGTGTGTGTGGGGGGCCACTGAGGTGTGGGGGGGGCCCTGAGGTGTGTGTGGGGGGCCACTGAGGTGTGTGTGGGGCCACTGAGGTGTGTGTGTGTGTGTGGGGGCCACTGAGGTGTGTGTGTGGGGGGGGCCACTGAGGTGTGTGTGGGGGGCCACTGAGGTGTGTGTGTTGTGGGGGGGGGGCACTGAGGTGTGTGTGGGGGGGCACTGAGGTGTGTGTGTGGGGGCCACTGAGGTGTGTGTGTGGGGGGCCACTGAGGTGTGTGTGTGTGTGGGGGGGCCACTGCGGTGTGGGGGGGGCCACTGAGGTGTGTGTGTATGGGGGCCACTGAGGTGTGTGTGTGGGGGAGGGGGGCCATCTGAGGTGTGTGTGTGTGGGGGGGGCCACTGAGGTGTGGGGGGGGGGGGGGCACTGAGGTATGTGTGTTGTGGGGGTCCACTGACGGTTGTGTGTGTGGGGGCCACTGAGGTGTGTGTGGGGGCCACTGAGGTGTGTGTGGGGGGGCCACTGAGGTGTGTGTGTGTGGGGGGGGGCACTGAGGTGTGTGTGTGTGGGGGCCACTGAGGTGTGGGGGGGCCCTGAGGTGTGTGTGGGGGCCACTGAGGTGTGTGTGTGTGTGGGGGCCCCTGAGGTGTGTGTGGGGGCCACTGCGGTGTGTGTGGGGGCCACTGAGGTGTGTGTGTGTGGGCCACTGAGGTGTGTGTGTGTGTGTGTGGGCCACTGAGGTGTGTGTGGGGGGGGGGGGCACTGAGGTGTGTGTGTGTGGGGGGGGCACTGAGGTGGTGTGTGGGGGGGGCACTGAGGTGTGGGTGTGTGGGGGGCACTGAGTGTGTGTGGGGGGGCACTGAGGTGTGTGTGGGGGGGCACTGAGGTGTGTGTGTGGGGGGGGGGCACTGAGGTGTGTGTGTGGGGGGGGGGGGCACTGAGGTGTGTGTGGGGGGGGGGGCCACTGAGGTGTGTGTGGGGGGGGCACTGAGGTGTGTGTGGGGGGGGGCACTGAGGTGTGTGTGTGGGGGGGGGGCACTGAGGTGTGTGTGTGTGGGGGCCACTGAGGTGTGTGTGGGGCCACTGAGGTGTGTGTGTGGGGGGGGGGCCACTGAGGTGTGTGTGTGGGGGGGGGGCACTGAGGTGTGTGTGTGTGGGGGCCACTGAGGTGTGTGTGTGTGGGGGGGCCACTGAGGTGTGTGTGTGGGGGGGGGGCACTGAGGTGTGTGTGTGTGGGGGCCCTGAGGTGTGGGGGGGCCCTGAGGTGTGTGTGGGGGCCACTGAGTTGTGTGTGGGGGCCACTGAGGTGTGTGTGTGGGGGCCACTGAGGTGTGTGTGGGGGCCACTGAGGTGTGTGTGTGGGGGCCACTGAGGTGTGTGTGGGGGCCACTGAGGTGTGTGTGTGGGGCCACTGAGGTGTGTGTGTGGGGGGGCCACTGAGGTGTGTGTGTGGGGGGCCACTGAGGTGTGTGTGGGGGCCACTGAGGTGTGTGTGTGGGGGCCACTGAGGTGTGTGTGTGGGGGCCACTGAGGTGTGTGTGTGGGGGCCACTGAGGTGTGTGTGTGTGGGGGCCACTGAGGTGTGTGTGTGTGGGGGCCACTGAGGTGTGTGTGTGGGGGGGCCACTGAGGTGTGTGTGTGGGGGGGCCACTGAGGTGTGTGTGTGGGGGCCACTGAGGTGTGTGTGTGGGGGGGGCACTGAGGTGTGTGTGTGGGGGCCACTGAGGTGTGGGGGGGGCCACTGAGGTGTGTGTGTGTGGGGGCCACTGAGGTGTGTGTGTGTGGGGCCACTGAGGTGTGTGTGTGTGGGGGCCACTGAGGTTGTGTGTGTGGGGGGGGGGGACCACTGAGGTGTGTGTGTTGTGGGGTGCCACTGAGGTGTGTGTGTGGGGGCCACTGAGGTGTGTGTGTGTGGGC
Source organism: Dendropsophus ebraccatus (assembly GCF_027789765.1). Lineage (NCBI taxonomy): Eukaryota > Metazoa > Chordata > Amphibia > Anura > Hylidae > Dendropsophus > Dendropsophus ebraccatus. Next base: position 51,440 of record NW_027208558.1, read on the forward strand.
CACTGAGGTGTTGTGGGGGGGGGGTGGGGGGGGACACTGAGGTGTGTGTGGGGGGGGCACTGAGGTGTGTGTGGGGGGGGGCACTGAGGTGTGTGTGGGGCCACTGAGGTGTGTGTGGGGGCCACTGAGGTGTGTGTGTGGGGGGCCACTGAGGTGTGTGTAGTGGGGGCCACTGAGGGTGTGTGTGTGGGGGGGGGGGCCCTGAGGTGTGTGTGTGTGGGGGCACTGAGGTGTGTGTGGGGGCCACTGAGGTGTGTGTGTGTGGGGGCCACTGAGGTTTGTGTGTGTTGGGGGGGCCACTGAGGTGTGGGGGGGGGCACGATGGGTGTGGTGTGTGGGGGGCCACTGAGGTGTGTGTGGGGGCCACTGAGGTGTGTGTGTGTGGGGGGGCCACTGAGGTGTGTGTGTGGGGGGGGGCACTGAGGTGTGTGTGTGTGGGGGCCACTGAGGTGTGGGGGGGCCCTGAGGTGTGTGTGGGGGCCACTGAGGTGTGTGTGGGGGCCACTGAGGTGTGTGTGTGTGTGGGGGGGGGCCACTGAGGTGTGTGTGGGGGCCACTGAGGTGTGTGTGTGGGGGCCACTGAGGTGTGTGTGGGGGCCACTGAGGTGTGTGTGTGGGGCCACTGAGGTGTGTGTGGGGGGGGGCACTGAGGTGTGTGTGTGTGGGGGCCACTGAGGTGTGTGTGTGGGGGCCACTGAGGTGTGTGTGTGGGGGCCACTGAGGTGTGTGTGTGGGGGCCACTGAGGTGTGTGTGTGGGGGCCACTGAGGTGTGTGTGTGGGGGCCACTGAGGTGTGTGTGGGGGCCACTGAGGTGTGTGTGTGGGGGCCACTGAGGCGTGTGTGGGGGGCCACTGAGGTGTGTGTGTGTGGGGGCCACTGAGGTGTGTGTGGGGGGGGCCACTGAGGTGTGTGTGTGGGGGGGCCACTGAGGTGTGTGTGGGGGGGCCACTGAGGTGTGTGTGTGGGGGCCACTGAGGTGTGTGGGGGGGGGGGGGGCACTGAGGTGTGTGTGTGGGGGCCACTGAGGTGTGTGTGTGTGGGGGCCACTGAGGTGTGTGTGTGTGGGGGCCACTGAGGTGTGGGGGGGGGCCACTGAGGTGTGTGTGGGGGCCACTGAGGTGTGTGTGTGGGGGCCACTGAGGTGTGTGTGTGTGGGGGCCACTGAGGTGTGTGTGGGGGCCACTGAGGTGTGTGTGTGTGGGCCACTGAGGTGTGTGGGGGGGGGGCACTGAGGTGTGTGTGGGGGGGGCACTGAGGTGTGTGTGGGGGCCACTGAGGTGTGTGTGGGGGCCACTGAGGTGTGTGTGTGTGGGGGCCACTGAGGTGTGTGTGTGGGGGCCACTGAGGTGTGTGTGTGTGGGGGGGGGCCCTGAGGTGTGTGTGTGTGGGGGCCACTGAGGTGTGTGTGGGGGGCCACTGAGGTGTGTGTGTGTGGGAGCCACTGAGGTGTGTGTGTGTGGGGGGGGCCACTGAGGTGTGGGGGGGGGGCCACTGAGGTGTGTGTGTGTGGGGGCCACTGAGGTGTGTGTGGGGGCCACTGAGGTGTGTGTGTGTGGGGGCCACTGAGGTGTGTGTGGGGGCCACTGAGGTGTGTGTGTGTGGGGGCCACTGAGGTGTGTGTGGGGGCCACTGAGGTGTGTGTGGGGGCCACTGAGGTGTGTGTGGGGGCCACTGAGGTGTGTGTGTGTGGGGGCCACTGAGGTGTGTGTGGGGGCCACTGAGGTGTGTGTGGGGGCCACTGAGGTGTGTGTGTGGGGGCCACTGAGGTGTGTGTGTGTGGGGGCCACTGAGGTGTGTGTGGGGGCCACTGAGGTGTGTGGGGGGGGCCCTGAGGTGTGTGTGTGTGGGGGCCACTGAGGTGTGTGTGTGTGGGGGCCACTGAGGTGTGTGTATGGGGGCCACTGAGGTGTGTGTGTGTGTGGGGGCCACTGAGGTGTGTGTGTGTGGGGGCCCCTGAGGTGTGTGTGGGGGCCACTGAGGTGTGTGTGGGGGCCACTGAGGTGTGTGTGTGGGGGCCACTGAGGTGTGTGTGTGGGGCCCCTGAGGTGTGTGTGTGTGGGTCCTGAGGTGTGTGGGTAAACCCTGACGTGCGGGGGAGGGATGACAGGCTGGGAGGGGGGGGGCCATGATGGGCTGGGGGAGGGGCCATGACGGGCAGGGGGGCCCATGATGTGCTGGGAGGGGGGGGCCCATGACGTGCTGGGAGGGGGGGGGCCCATGACGTGCTTGGAGGGGGGGGGGCCTATGACGTGCTGGGAGGGGGGGGGCCCCCATGATGGGCCTGGGGGGGGGGCCCATGACGTGCTGGGAGGGGGGGGGGCCCATGACGTGCTGGGAGGGGGGGCCCATGTACGTGCTCGGAGGGGGGGCCCATGATGTGCTGGGAGGGGGGGGGCCCATGATGTGCTGGGAGGGGGGGTCCCATGACGTGCTGGGAGGGGGGGGCCCCCATGATGTGCTGGGAGGGGGGGCCCATGACGTGCTGGGAGGGGGGGGCCCATGACGTGCTGGGAGGGGGGGGCCCCCATGATGGGCCTGGGGGGGAGGGGCATGACGTGCTGGGAGGGGGGGCCCATGACGTGCTGGGAGGGGGGGCCCATGACGTGCTGGGAGGGGGGGGGCCCCCATGATGGGCCTGGGGGGAGGGGCATGACGTGGTGGGAGGGGGGGGCCATGACGTGCTGGGAGGGGGGGGCCCATGACGTGCTGGGAGGGGGGGGCCCATGACGTGCTGGGAGGGGGGGGGGCCCATGACGTGCTGGGAGGGGGGGGCCCATGACGTGCTGGGAGGGGGGGGCCCATGACGTGCTGGGAGGGGGGGGGCCCATGACGTGCTGGGAGGGGGGGCCCCCATGATGGGCCTGGGGGGGAGGGGCATGACGTGCTGGGAGGGGGGGG
>NW_027208559.1:0-54334 GCF_027789765.1 Dendropsophus ebraccatus
TTTTTTCCGGGTCACCGATGGCCCGGAAAGGTTCCGATCGCCGCTATTGGCTGATCCGAACTGATAAGCCAATAGCGGCGATCGTTGGCATGAGGGGGGGGGGGGGGGGTTGACAACCCCCCATGCCGACAGTGAGAGATGGCCTGCAGTGTATTTCTGCAGGCCATCTCGCCCTCTTAAAGGACCCGCGTATCGGTACATCATGGGTCCTTAAGTGACAGTGATCCATGACGTACCGGTACGTCATGGGTCCTTGAGAGGTTAAACCTGGCTGGTTATGGCAATAGGGGGAACCCTCTACTTTTATTTAAAAAAAGAAAGAATTTTAAAAAATGTTTAGCATTCCCCATCACCAGTCAGGTCTAAAAAGCAAGCAGCAGCAGCTTCCACTACTAAGCCTAAAAAAAACTAAAAATAAAACACAACACAATAGAGAAAAGTCTTTTAGTAAAGAAAGAACACCCCCACACCCCTCTTTGAACATTTTATTTATAAAAAAAAAAAAAAAAAAACAATGCTGGTCATCGATGTAGTCCAACAAATCCGACGCAATTGTCTGGATCCCGATATCTGGAAAACGATATCTGGCAGATGCTGCTTACAGAATGGCACACAAGGGGTTAATTATGGATGCATGGCATCCACACTTAACCCTTTGTGTGTAAGACTGAACAATGTGGCCCCCAGGGGGTTAAGTAAGGATGCATGCCATCCTCACTTAACCCCATGGGGTCACATTGATGTCACAGTGTGCCCATTGCAGCACGGAAGGGGGTTAACTGCCCCCCTTCCTTGCTGGGATTGGCTCAGTGCTGGGAGGAGAAGATGGGCCCTATTGATACTCACCCCAATGTCTCCTGTTCAGCAGAGCCAGGTACACTGAGCTACAAGTGTGTCAGGCTCTGCCCCTTTAAAGTCAGGACATTTCTGCAACCGCTGACTGGCTGAGATGACGATGCTACCGCATTTATTCAGCCAATCAGCGACTGAAGCAGTGCTCAGCCCCTGATGAATAGGAGATGGGGAGAAGACCCATACCCTGCCCCCCCCCCCCAATCAGTATCATCAGTATCTAAAATACAAATATCATGCAGATAAAACCAGTGTTCACCCAGTCCTGTCCGAGCTCCCAGTGCTGTTAGGATGTGCAGCACTGGGGATGGGAGATGGTTCTGCACAGGCTCTGGGCTCTAGTAACAAGTTGTAGCAACAAAAGATTCATAAATAAACAAAAAAACAAGTCTAATGTCTCCCATCCCTGCAAGCCTTCTCTGTGTCCTACACTGTCTGTATCAGAGAGCAGAATATGTAGCAATAGATGTATCATGTATCATGTTTGTGGGACTGGAGAGACATTGCTACTATACATGATACATCTATTGCTACATATTTTGGGAGACATTTGGGAGACAGGGTTGGGAGACATTAGGTTGGTTTGTTTATTCATGAATCTTATGTTGCTACAACTTGTTACTAGAGCCCAGAGCCTGTGCAGAACCATCTCCCATCCCCATTGCTGCACATCCTAACAGCACTGGGAGCTCGGACAGGACTGGGTGAACACTGGTTTTATCTGTTGCTGTTCTCATTTAGACCTCTACATGGTATTTGTATTTTATACTGATGATTTAATTACCTTTTCCACAAGGGCCCTGTGGATTTATTTTATTTTATTCTATTTTTTTATACATTAGTTTTTATCATGTGTGATTAAACTATAGGAGCCTGTTCATGGTGTCTTTAGGACTGTGTTTTTTCTGGTTATTATAGTTTTCCCCTCTATTCATTTTTAGGGTGTGCAGTTTACCTTGTTACCTCGACACCAGTAAATGCAGTAAATGCATTAGTGAGCTACACTTTTTCCTGTAGCTGTAGTTTTGTACATTGTGTAAGTATACAGAAGAGACTGCAGGTGGCGCTAGCTATAATATTGTACATGGTATAAGTATACAGAAGAGACAGCAGGTGGCGCTAGCTGTGATATTGTACATGGTGTAAGTATACAGAAGAGACAGCAGGTGGTGCTAGCTGTGATATTGTACATGGTGTATATATACAGAAGTGACAGCAGGTGGCGCTAGCTGTGATATTGTACATGGTGTATATATACAGAAGAGACAGCAGGTGGCGCTAGCTGTGATATTGTACATGGTGTAAGTATACAGAAGAGACAGCAGGTGGTGCTAGCTGTGATATTGTACATGGTGTATATATACAGAAGAGACAGCAGGTGGCGCTAGCTGTGATATTGTACATGGTGTATATATACAGAAGAGACAGCAGGTGGCGCTAGCTGTGATATTGTACATGGTGTAAGTATACAGAAGAGACAGCAGGTGGCGCTAGCTGTGATATTGTACATGGTATAAGTATACAGAAGAGACAGCAGGTGGCACTAGCTGTAATATTGTACACCGTGTAAGTATACAGAAGAGACAGCAGGTGGAGCTATCTAACTCTATTCCTTTTATCACACAGGTTCCTATATTACACAGCAGGTGGAGCTAGCTGGCTGTATTCCTTACATCACACAGGTTCCTATATTACACAGCAGGTGGAGCTAGCTGGCGGTATTCCTTACATCACACAGGTTCCTATATTACACAGCAGCTGCTTCTCTTGCTGGGCCCAGTGGTGTGTCTGTCATCCCAGCTACGTCTGAGGCTGTCAGATCACTTGAGTCCAGGAGTTCTGCTCTTCCCTGTGCTATGCTGATCAGGTGTCTGCACTAAGCTCAGTACCAATATGGCGACTCTGGGGGAGCTCGGAGCTACCAGGTTGTGTAAGGAGGGGTGACCAGGCCCAGGTCGGAAACACAGCAGGTCAAATCCCCCTGCTGGTCAGTAGTGGGACTGCACCTGTGAGTAGCCGGTGTAGAGCAGCCTGGACAATACAGGGGGACACAGACTTTATACTATTGTGATTTATTACATGTTATCTGCCTATTACCTCAGTCATTATTAGGTATATCCAGGTGTATATAGCAGCAGGGAACCTGAACACAGAAATAAAAGGCAGTTTGAGGGAATTATATTGTGTACAAAGATAGGAGACATTTTCTATACTTCCCCATATTGCTTTTATATACAGCTGGAGCTACATGGAGACAAACATGTCTTACAGGAATTCCTTTATTTTGCCCGTGATCTTTACTTATTTCCTATGCTCCATAGGACAGGAGCTGGCTCGGTGGGTAAAGAACCAGATCTGATATGGTGGAGCTGCAGGTTCAAACCCCGATGCTAATAGAAGCCTGGTGTGTATTTTTCCCTTTGTTGGTTGTTATTTAGAGTCCTGACGCTTTTTAAAAATAAATTTCCCTGATATACAAAGTTGTCCTCTTACTAGATTGCCATACGTTATCTCCATACACCTCAGATTAAAGCTACTTTAGGTCATTTGCACCAGGTCTCCAGCATGAGACCCCGATCACATACCCCTGCCCAATATGGACCGCTCCTTTTAGTAGCCATGACATCAGATGTCGCCACATTGTGAATCCATTATAGAGAAACATTACTGACAGCTGCTTCTCATACATTGTATCACATGTGTCTGTGGCCTGGAGGTTGGGTGTCCTGCCTGATCAAGTACAGGGTTCTTGGGTTCTAATCCTGGTTGTTCCTTTTTATAGAATAATCTTTCAGTAATTCTTTTAGTTTGACCATGACCCTCACTTATTTCCCTGAGGTCTCTGAGCAGGAGGTGGCTCAGGGGGTTGAGAACCTGGTAGTCCCAGATGTGGTGTTGTGGTCCAAGGTTCAATACCCAGTGCTGCTTTGGTGTTGGCCTCCCTGGTACAATACTGGCTTGGTGTGAGTGACCCAGGTTAATACCCAATGCTGGCTAGGTGTTGGGGAGCTGTGACTCCCAGAAACAACACTCCCTGCTGGCTTGGCATAGAGACCTGGGTTCAGTGCCCAATGCTTCATGTGTTGCATTCCCAGGTTGACACTCTGTGCTGGCCTGGTGTTAGTGACCCAGACTCAATACCCAATGCTAGGCTGGTGTACCCTGCTGTGCTGCCTTCTTGCTAATAGCAGTGCAATGTCCCTGTATGTTAGGGACTCCATGTACTCTATATAAGAGAGCTGCCCCCCCACTGGCCAGCTCTTTCTCATTTAAGAGAATCTACTAGTTTAAAAAAACTTGGTCTAAGACTAATAACAACTCTCTCATTATTCTTCTTCTTTATAAGAACCCAATAACCAAGGGAGATTAGAACCCAGATCTCCAGCATGAGAGGCAGATCACATACCCCTGAGCTATCACACTGCTCACAGGTAGGTTGGTAATCTTAGTGATCATGACATTAGATGTGGCCACATAGTGAGATCAGTATAGAGGAACATTACTGCTTATAGGTGACTGATGTGTAAGATGTGGCCATGGCCTGGAGGATTAGGTATTGGGCCTAAGTGCAATGTTCTTGGGTTCTAGTCCTGCTCTCCTCCTCGTCTTTTATTTTGACCATAACCTTAACATCTTTCTCTTACCCATTTGACCTCTCTGGGCAGGAGCTGGCTCAGGGGATAAGAACACTAGCTGCTAATAGACTATACACTGTGGTTATCCTGACATTTACCATCTACAGAAATGATCCTCAAGTTCCAGACCTGAGGATGACTATGCTATGGGAGGAGATGAAAAGTATCTTTTATCTGTATCGAAAGAAGACAAGGAGATGTGGACTCCCTAACCATCCATCATAGGAACCACCAGTCATGCAATCTTCTGTCCTCATCAGGTAGCTGTTCTGGTAACATCGAGCCCTTATAGAGGATTAATTGGCTAAACCACAAAAGGTGTCCATGCCGTAACCTGGGGTTTCTAGGTGTTGTTAGCAGTGGGCTACGTATAGGGGTACCAAGTAGGCACTGATCACAGTAGCCAGGACTGGTGATGCCCACCCCCTCATATACTAGCACAAGGTTTTCAAAAGGTAGAACCAGTGTGTGTGGGTGCGGAGCAAAAATGAGCAGAGTCCGGCACTTTACCAGGATAACATTTTACTTAAAATCTTCAGTGCAATACAATATAAGATGAAAAGTGCGCAAAAGATAATTACCAAAATGGACGTACAATAATGTCCTTTGTCCTGATGGACAACACAGAGTGCATGGTGCTTGTAGTGTTGGTAGCAAGTGTTACTTAGTTGTAGTAAGGTTCAGGGGTTGTCTTGGGGCCTTGCCTAGTAGTGCAAAACTCTACCAGGACAACTTGTAGTGTGTGACTTGTGGTGAAGAATCACGTACTCACGGTTAGGACGGAGAAGAAGACTGCCTCACGCTAGAAGAGCCCACAGAGTGTCCGGTCTGGTAGTTAGGGTTCGAGTAACAACAACCCCTCAAGGTTCAACAAGTAGGTTGAGCAGGAATCAATGGAGTTCATCGGCATGTGGGGAGGACACACTGCCCCACTGATGGTGTGATGATGTGGGGAGGACACACTGCCCCCCTGATGGTGTGATGATGTGGGGAGGACACACTGCCCCCCTGATGGTGTGATGATGTGGGGAGGACACACTGCCCCCCTGATGGTGCGATGATGTAGGAGACATAAGGAAATTCGTACCCGTAGTAGGGATACATGGAACACTAACGGCTCAGTGATATGTACATCCTGCAGCCACATGTGTTGTCTCTCATGGCTTCCAGCTGCCGGATGATGCTCCAAACACACAAAGTTTTAACAGCACCATGTCTTCCAGATTGTGTCACGTATAGAGGGAGAAAAGTACAAGGAGGACGGCTCCTCGTGTAATTCTGATGGTGTAATATAGGATATGAGAAAGGTATAGATGGACTCTCACCTTGTTGCCCCTTGGGCTTTATGCATGTAACCCCAGGTAGATGGGGCGGCTTGTATTGTACAGAGAGGGCTGCCGGCCGAACAATCCAAATGACGCAAAGTTACCACAAGTGGGGGCCAATGTCTCGATCAGGAACAAAGAAAAAAAAGGAATGTGGATATGATCCTGGCGCTACCACGCCATTCTCCAAGGAAGATGGTTAGGTAGAAGTCAGTAATAAGGCTTAATTGGAAATCAAGTAGCATTAGTTTAAAGGGAACCTTTCACCCTGGGAAAGCGGGCCGAATCAGTCCCACCCCTGGATAGAGCCCCCAAACTTACACCCTCCTGCCAGTCTCACACCCGCCGCTGATAAATCTCTGCCGCTCCGCTGCACACTGCTTATACAAATGAGCAGAAATTAGTCCGGTTTGTGATTTCCTATGGGTATCGGACTCATCTCTGCTCATTTGCAGTGATTTCCCAGTGACCGGACCGGCAGAAGGCGGTAAGTATTGGGGGGGGGGGGGGGGGGGGGGGGGGGGCTTTGTCCAGAGGTGGGGAGGGTTTGGCCTGTTCTCCCATACATTATATACATTTTTATAACGGACACAAAAACGTAGCTGACACTACTTTTCTGTCCGTCAAAAAAACTGATCCGTTTTGATCCGATTTTTTTTTTTTTTTTTTTATAATGGAAGTCAATGGAAGAACGGATGCACACAAATGCATACTTTTTTTCATCATTTTTTTGCAAAAAAAACGATTTAAAAAAAATGCAGTGTGAATCTAGCCTTACCCTTTTTTCCATATTGGTCATTCTAAGATGATGCAATATACCAGTTGATGATGCAATGCTGATGATGCAAACTTTTCTCAGTATTGTATCACAGGCTGTGAGAAATATAGAAAGTATGTCTATATCTTGAAAATTAGAGCCAATTTCAAAATTTGAACATCATTTTCGATTTCGGCACCCCAACATTACGTTAGAATCAACTGTTTTCATATCGGAACCTTTTTGGCCGTTGACCAGTGTTATATATATATTAGTCTCTTAGCCTCTCACACCAATCTATAGCTTTACTTCCTTCACCATAACCCCCCCTCATGTGGGCTCCTCATGATTACCTGGCTCCCTGCAGCACACGGCCATCTTCATTTCCCTCAGGCTCTTCTAGCCTCTTCTTCTAGGAGTGAGCTTCCTGCCAGGCCCTGTAGCTGGGAGGAGAGAGCGGCATCTAGTGGCTGGAGGCCGAATATACAGCCTACAGCCAACACTGTTCACACAATAGTTCCAATAGACAACCAAATCTATAACAAGGTCTCCGCCTCAGGCTGGGTTCACACTGCATTTTTGCAATCCGTTTAATGTATACGTTTTATGGAGAAAAAAAAAAAAAAAAAAGGGATGCAATTGTATGTTATCCGTTTTTCCATTGACTTCCATTATAAAAAAAAAATGTATTGAAACGGATGCGTTTTTTCAACTGACACAAAAGTAGTGTTGACTAAGTTTTTCTATCCATTAAAAATAACCAACAAAAATGGATACGTTGAACGGATTGCAAAAACTCAGTGTGAACCCAGCCTCATATTGTTAATAAACCCTCATATCACCTGTCCAAAATATTACAATTACACAAGGAAACAATTTAAGAATATTTAACAGATTTTATTAACATGATTAAAAAAAATCTCCAACTTCATTATCCAGTGCCAAAGGATCCAGTATTACAGACAACCACAAGCCACAGTATCTATGTCATATAGTAACTAATGGTAACAGTAAGCACATAAGCTGTAATGTCATGTAGTGTATCTCCACGGCCTCCTAAATCCGGTGAGCATCAATATGTGACCATTGTGAGATAATATATGACATAGATACTGTGGCTTGTGGTTGTCTGTAATACTGGATCCTTTTGCACTGGATAATGAAGTTGGAGATTTATTTTAATCATGTTAATAAAATCTGTTCAATATTCTTGAATTGTAGCCTTGTAGTGTGTAATTCCAGCCAATACTGGCAGGTTTATCTTTAACTATAAGCCTGTGCTTAGGCTTACAGTTTGCATTGGGGCTCATTACGGGGACAGAGCTTGCTGGAACATACATTGATTTGTCGAGACTGCGCCATCAAATTTGCAACTATGTTCTGTGGGAGATTAGCTCTGTAGAGCAGCGCAGACAGCAGGAACATCAGTCAGAGACAGTGACACAAACTAGGATAAAACAGAGACGTCCCTGCTTGTTTATTGAAGCCAAAAGAAATTCAGCCCTACATACAGGCCCAAAATAAGATAAATCCTGCTCGTCTGAGCTCTAACTAACACAGCAAATCCTGGCTATACAGGGGACGTGCTACCAGTCACCCAACATAAAACAACACAAGTTGGTACAATACCGGTGTGGCTGAGAGTCCCAGCAGAAGCTTTAGCAGCCCTGACCCTCCCCACTGCCAGGAGAGACCTCCATGCACAGCCGCACTCTGCACACTCTGTGCCTCCTCTTATCAGGCAGTGATCAGTGGCCTCCAGCACCTGGGCTGACTTGGGCCAGACACAAAAACCTGGACTGGCCAGAAAGGGAATGACAGGCCCCACTACCAACCTGCCTGTCATTCCATAAATATCCAGGCCCATTTACAGCCACTACAAAGCAGCCAATAGCAAGTAGTTTGCTATGGGTTTTAGCTTTCCTGGATTCCTCCATATCTCACCCAGCTTTCCCTGGATAAGGTAGGGACTTTCTGGAACCTAGTGCTCACGTATGATAGGTATCTCGGGGAGGTATAGCGATTCCTAACCACCATCCCTGTCACTGTCTCACATTACTGTATACACTACATACAGCATATACTATATACACTACATACAGCATACAGTACAGCACATACTATATACACTACATACAGCATACAGTATAGCACATACTATATACACTACATAGAGCATTCAGTACAGCACATACTATATACACTACATAGAGCATTCAGTACAGCACATACTATACACACTATATACGATATAAACTACTATTAATTGATCAGTGCTCTATTAAATATACTACACTAATCTCTATGAGAGATCAGTGTAGTTGTATTAGAAGTCCTCCAGGGGGACTTCAAATTAATGTGTATGTTTAAAAAAATAAAATAAATTCCCTCTGCTAAATCACCTCTATTTTCCCATTTTATGAATATTTGATATTGTGATTTGTATAACTTTTAGGGGGCAATACAATACTTTAACCCTTTCCCCCACGAGGACATAACTGTACGTCCACACGCTGTGGGCCGCCGCGGTCCTGGGTGCCTCATGTAGCTCGGGGCCACGGCTATTAGCGGGCACGGTCCGATCGCCGTGCCCGCTAATAAGGTAATCAGATGCAGCTGTCAAAGATGACAGCTGCATCCGATTACTGGATCCAGCGCTTCCCTGGTGTCTAGTGGCGGAGATCGCTCCCCCGGGACGTTGTCACGGAGTATTGATCTCCGTCTGTGGTGCCGTCCGGGGTCTCCGCCAAGATGGCGCTTTTGGCTGCTGCAGCCAAAAACAAACAAGTGCCTATCTCATTGATCTTTGCTGTATAAGTATATACAGCATAGATCCAGCGGCATATGACATGTCAATTCTTTCGACGGAACGCTTAATCCGCCCGTGCACAGAACAGTGTCTATGGCACCGGCGGAAAAAGCGCGCCGCTGCGTGCGGGGACGAGCGACGGAATACGCTGCGGGTTATACGCGGCTATTCCGTAGTGTGCACGCACCCTAATACTAGAAGTCCCCCAGGGGGAATAACCCTAACCCCAGGGGGGCTTCTAGTATAAGTGTAAAAGTTTTAAAAAAAGTGATGTTAATAATAAAAAGCCCCCTCCCCTAATAAAAGTCAGAATCCCCCCCCTTTACCATGTTATAAATAAAAATAAATAAATAAACATGTTTGCTATCGGCGCTTGCGTAGTCGGCCGAACTATTAATTAATCACATTTTTGGTTGCATCAACTTCAGAAAAATTGTAATAAAAAGCGTTCAAAAAGTCGCATATGCGCGATCAAGGTACCGATAGAAAGAACACATCATGGCATAAAAAATGACATCACACAGCCCCATAGACCAAAGGATAAAAGCGCTATAAGCCTGGGAATGGAGCGATTATAAGGTCTGGGTTAGCTAACCAATAACAGCTAACTCAGAAGTCACACGACCCCTGCTGGATCAAATACAGTGCTAGAAGACACCAGCTGCCGTCCCCATCTCATCAGCAGCCACTGAGCCCCAGTATCGTGACACACCCCAAACCCCTGTACCCGCATCAGGTAACGGGATCCGACACCTGCCCCCTCCTCCCCAGACAACATCAGCCACAGCCGGACCTGACCCCCCCCCCTCCCCCATTTCATCACCCTCCCAAAATCACCCAACTTCCCTTAGCCCCCCCCCTCGGAGCTCATCAGCCGCCTGACACCCTCCCGAAGTCCCCCCCGACCCCCAGCTTATCAGTGGCAACCCGGCATGCCGATGCACTACCACCCCCACCCTAAAGCGTATCAGTCACAGCCCGGCATCCCGACACCCTCCCTCCTCCCCGGAGTGTATCAGCCACCCGGCATCTCGCTCTCCCCCTCCCCCAGCTCAGCAGTTGTGGCCCAGCATCCTCAGACCCTCACCCAAACCCGCCCCCCCCCCCCCCCCCTGGAACTCACCGGCCACAGCCACAAGCCCCCCCCCGCTCATCAGCCAGGGGTACAGGCATGCCGACAAGGCCCCCCGCATCTTGTTCAACATTAACCCCTAGACGACCCTGGACGTAGGGTTACCTCATGGAAGTCTGTCCCCAGACGACCCATGACGTAACTCTACGTCCTGGATGTTTCTCCCGCTATGAAGCGTGCTCCGGAGCGGAGCGCGCTTCATAGGAGGTGGGGGCCGGCTGCAGTGAGCAGCCGGGACCTCACCGCTAATGACACGCTGCAGCGATCGCGCTGCCGCGTGTCGTTAACCCCTTAAACGCCGCGGCCGCCGCAGCAGCATTTAAGTGTAAGTGACAGGGGGAGTCCCCTGTCACTTACCGATCGGGACCCCCGCAGTGTGACTGCGGGGGTCCCGATGGTTGAAACGGACTGCCGGAGGTCTCTCAACTGCCTCTGTGTGGTCCGATCGGCGATCTGCTACACTGAGCCTGCACAGGCAGGCTCAATGAGCAGATCGCCGATAACACTGATCAATGCTATGCCTATGGCATAGCATTGATCAGTGTAGACATCAAACTAGTGAATGTAAAAGTCCCCCAAAGGGACTTCAAATGTGTAAAAAAAAAAAAAAGTTCAAAACACTATTACACTACCCCAAAGCCCCTCCCCCAATAAAAGTTGAAATCACCCCCATTTCCTATTATATAAATAAAACATATAAAAATAAATAAATAGATAAACATATAATATACCGTAGCATGCGTAATTGTCCGATCTATTAAAATATAACAAGCGTCATTGTGATCGGTGAACACGAAAAGAGGGAAAAAAGTGCGCAGATTAGCGATTTTATGTTACATTATATATTAAAAAAAATCAATAAAAAGTGATCAAAACGTCCGATCTTCACAAATATGGTATTAATAAGAACTAGAGATCATGGCGGAAAAAATGACATCCCATACAGCCCCGTAGGTGAAAAAATAAAACCGTTATAAGCGTCACAATAGGCCCATTTTATTAATATTTAATTGCCAAAAAAAAAAAAGGATTTCATAAAAAAAATACATATATAACATTAGAGAATCTGTGTAACCTGCATATGGTTGTGTTCGGACTGACCTATAGAGTATTAGTATCATGTTGCTTTTACCATACAGTGCATTACGTAGACACAGGAACCCCCCAAACGTTACCATATTGCATTCTTTTTTTCGATTTCACCTATTTATATCTTCATAAATAATATATTTGGAATTCCATCATACATGTTATGGTAAAATGAAAGATGCCATTACAAAGTACAACTATTCCTGTAAAAAACAAGCACTTACATGGCTTGTAGATAGAAAACTGAGAGTGCTAGAGCTCTTAGAAAGGGGGGAGGGAAAAATGAAAACACTAAGATCAAAATTTGCGCGGTCCACTGGGTCATTTTGGGCCTGGTCCTCAAAGGGTTAAACAACTCACACAGGAGAGAAGTTGTTTTTATGCCCAGAATGTAGAAAATGTAAAGAGAAGCCATTGTCATGTTTAGTATGTGGGAATTGTTTTCAGCAGTCAGACGCTGTTAGACATCAGAGAATTCACACAGGGGAAAAGCCATTTTATGTTTAGAATGTGACAAATATTTTAATCAGAAATCAGCTGTTGTGAATCATGAGACCTAGCAGGGAAGTAGCCATTACTTCCTCTCTCAGTGATATTTTACTAACAATTTGTACAAGAAGGAAGAACGACTATTACAGTCCAAGTAAATCTTATAAGAAAGGGAGGAAACTATTTAGAACAAGTCATCTGTATTACCATGGGGGAGGAAGAGGGTCAGAATAACGTATAGTCAATTTTGTCCAACTTTTGAGGGTTTGTCGTTCTTCCATAGACTTCAATGGAAGTCTTCGGGTCCACTAAAAAATGCCATATGCATATAGCGCTTTTCAGAGAGGAAAACGGAGCGGAGTACGCTTCATAGCAGGTGGGGTCCGGCTGTAGTGAGCAGCCTGGGCCCTCACCCTTAATGGCAGACTGCAGCGTTCACCCCTTCATTAACCCCTTAAACCGCATTTAAGTGTAAGTGACGGGGGGAGTCCCCTGTCACTTACTGATCAGGACCCCCACAGTGAGACTGTGGGGGTCCCAGTTGTTTTAGCGGACCGCCGGAGGTCTCTTACCCTCCTCCGTGCAGTCCGATCGGCACTCCGCTGGTTAAATCTGCCACAGGGAGGCTTAATCAGCAGAGCTAAATTCCAATATAGACCAAATGTAGCCTGTCCAAAGCCAAAATCTAAAACCTCCGAACACAAGGACAAATTTTCAATCACAAGACATAATCTTTATAAAGGAATCCATTAAAAATACATAACACACGTATTAAAAGATGATCTCATAGCCATGCACATGGGCAATCACACCCCACAGGAAATAAGAATTATAAATACATAAAGCGCAATGTAAAGGAATATACAAATAACACCCACCACACCTGTGTCAGTAGTTGCCGTTGCACTAACCCTCCAGTAACTGGTATAGTCAAACCAATTGCACAGAGCCCAGTGGCCTAGTAAGCACCGGAGAGGGAGATGAAGTAATAGAAATAACACTACCTGCGAGGTGAATATGTGCCGCTCCTCCAACGCCCGTTTCGGGTCTAGCTTTTTCCAGGAGGCTGGCATTTTCCCTTGTCCCTGTCCTTAAATACACCATAGCTAGCCAGAGTTCTGGTGTATAGACGCCTCCCCCTAACCAGTCACATGCTCCGCTTCCTGGTGCAGCAGCGCAACCACGTCAGGTGGCCCGCACTTCATCACGCCGCGTTGCCAGGGAGCCGAGGACGGTAACCTGGCATGAAGGAAGCGTCACACCACCTCCGGGGTGACAGGCTCCCGACCCCCTGTTAGAGCCCCCTATACTTACCTAATCCCGCCGGGTCCCGCTTCTGGAGGTGGTCGGGTGATGAAGATCTCAGCCGCTGCAGCCCGGCGCGCACGCTGAGAGATGAGTCCAACGCTCATAAAGAATGCCGGGCTGCAGCGGCTGAGATCTTCATCACCCGACCACCTCCAGAAGCGGGACCCGGCGGGATTAGGTGAGTATAGGGGGCTCTAACGGGGGGTCGGGAGCCTGTCACCCCGGCACGGGGGTGACAGGTTCCCTTTAACACATAAAATGCACATGTAAAATATATATAAAAAAAAATAAAGTGCATGATAATAGATGGATGTTAAACTCAATAAAGTGTAAGGCTATGCTCACACTACGTAAGTCTCCGGACGTAGCACGTACCGTGAATAAGCTGCCGGGGATTTACGTAGTTTGCGTACAATGGAAAGTATACAATCTACGGCCACACAGTTCACACTACGTAAGAACTTACGCGAGGATCGTACGCGGCGCCATAAGAAATGAGCCAGACCGTTGTTTGAGGACGAAAATGCCGTAACTTACGCCCGTAGTGTAACATGCGGTCCCGTACGTAGTGGTGATTTCTTCTTTTTTGCAGCTTTTTGTGCCGATCCAAAAGGTTCTGTGGGGTGTCCGGGGCTAGGCGAAGATTCCCAAGTAAAAGACCGCTGTCAGATCGCTACGTAGGGCGCTCGGGAAGCGTAAGTAGACAGCGGGCGTAAGTTCGCGCTCCGTACGTAGCCGGCCGCAAGTAGCGCAAATCCCCGGCCGGAGTTTAACATGTATATGTCCGGCCGCGGAAATATGCGGCCGGACATATACGCAGTGTGAACATAGCCTTAGGCCGTATGCACACGTTCAGTATTTTTTTCTGGTCCTAAAACAACCCGTGAGAAATTTTTTTACTACTCACTGCTCTTCAATGCACTTCATCTGTATTTTTTTTCGGAAATATGGCTGCCAACATGTTACAATCCGTAAACAATCTGTAACCAATTGATTTCAATGAGAGGATCCGCAAAAAAAAAAAAAATGGGTCCGCACCGGGTCCGCACTAGGACATGTCCTTTTTTTTTCAGGATAGATTTTCATCCATTTCTGCTACTGATAGTGTGAATAGCCCAATAGACTTCAATGTGCACTAACTTGGATCCGTAAATACGGATCCGTAAATTACGGGACGTGTGCATAAGGCCTTAGTGCTACGGAGTGCACAGTAAAGTGTATACGTGCAAAAGAATGAAAGTGTATGAATAGAATGAGGAAAAAATATGTAAAGTGACCGGGCATCATTGAGCAAAAATGCAAATGACAAAAATATTATAATATGAATGTGCAGTAATAAAAATAAAAGAGTATATCTGAATAGAAGTGATAAATTAATGACAAATTAGAACACAACCGTATGAACAACAACATTTCATGAGAACATGATGGACCAAAGTGTCAGTGCTTGAATCAAAGTGTGAAAATCAATGAAATGTGAAAACAAAAAATGGCCCCCCCCACACCATACCAACCCCCCCTCCCCCCCACCCAATGCTGCCCCTTACCCCACACCATACCAACCCCCCCACCCACCCCAACCAATGCTGCCCCTTACCACACACCATACCAACCCCCCCCAACTAATGCTGCCCCTTACCCCACACCATACCAACCCCCCTTCCCCCCCCCCCACCCAATGCTGCCCCTTACCCCACACCATACCAACCCCCCCTCCCCCCCCCCCACCCAATGCTTCCCCTTACCCCACACTATACCACCCCCCCTCCCCCCCACCCAATGCTGCCCCTTACCCCACACCATACCACCCCCCCCACCCAATGCTGCCCCTTACCCCACACCATACCAACCCCCCCTCCCGCCCACACACACAAAAATGGAACCCTTTATGTGACAGACAAAACTAATGTTATAAGAGATTGTAAAACAAGGGGTCTCAAGCACATATAGCAGTGTAATAGGTCAATATACATGTGGAGTAGCAGGAAGTCTCATGCACATAAGGTATGTAAGAAATCAACATCTATTGAAGAGTAACCACATCACCGGCTCCTAGTGGTCAGAATGGACGTTGTTCTTGTAATCCTCCAGGACAGGACTTCTCACAGAAATTCTAACAACACATAAAAACAACAATTAGTAAAGTCGATCCTAACGATTCAAAGCGTGTCCATCTGTGCCAAAAAAAAATTTCCAATCTCCTCCTCTTCTTCCAATGTGGACTCTGTCAATGCCTCTTATCTTCCGGAGGCTGCATTCCCATCATGTGCCATCTTACAGTGTCTGGCAATTGGTTTCCGCTGGTATAGATCTTCCATTTCCATCTCTCACCAGATGTCTAGGACATGTTCTCGGACCCTTGTTTTCAGTTTCCGAGAGTCCTACATAAATGAGATTACACGGACAGGTAGCATAATAAATGACACCTTCCGTGTTGTAAGTAATATGCTGTGTGATCTTGAAAGTTTTATTACCATCGCTGGATACAAAATCCACTGCCCTTACCAGATTCGGGCAAGCCACACGGCAGTGGATTTTGTATCCAGCGATGGTAATAAAACTTTCAAGATCACACAGCATATTACTTACAACATGCAGGTGTATCTAAGCCTATCATGTGTGATACTGTCTACTGAGCTGGTGTATCTAAGCCTATCATATGTGATACTGTCAACTGAGCTTGTGTATCTAAGTCTATCATATGTGATACTGTCTACTGAGCTTGTGTATCTAAGCCTATCATATGTGATACTGTCTACTAAGCTGCTGTATCTAAGCCTATCATGTGCGATACTGTCTGTTGAGCTGGTGTATCTAACATTATCATGTGTAATTCGGTCTGCTGAGCCTATGTATCTAATACTGGCCTTACACAAGAGATATAATCCTGCCCTGACCTGTCAATCTAATATGTATGAACAGGGGCGGACACAGACTGCATAGGGCTCCTGTGCAAAAAAATTGCCTGTCCCCCCATAAGCAAACCAAGTAAAAACATATATACAGAATGAGAGCAGATACGGGGGATTACACCCAGCATATAATACACTATAACATTCTGTACAAGAAATTATGACAAACTGACAACCTATGATAACCTCTGCCCTACAAAGCCGATCTCTATAGACTCACATTCAGCGTCTTCTGTCACTTTTCTCTCTGTACACTTGGTGAGAAGCTGGAGATTTTCTTAGGTCCAAATATCATGCAGTAATGTCCTATATAAAAATGTAAAAAAATAAACAAATAAAAATATTTATCTAACGTCAGTGTCCCTATATACAGAATAAGAGCAGCTACTGAGGATTACACCCAGCATACAGGACAGGAGAAGTGGTACTGTGCACTGTATATATATATACTAAGGATTATACCCAGCATACAGGACAGGCGAAGTGGTACTGTGCACTGTATATATATATATATATATATATACTAAGGATTACACCCAGCATACAGGACAGGAGAAGTGATACTGTGCACTGTGTGTATATATACTAAGGATTATACCCACCATACAGGGCAGGAGAAGTGGTACTGTGCACTGTATATATATATATATATACTAAGGATTACACCCAGCATACAGGGCAGGAGAAGTGGTACTGTGCACTGTGTGTATATATACTGAGGATTACACCCAGCATAAGGGAGAGGAGAAGTGGTACTGTGCACTGTGTGTATATATACTGAGGGTTACACCCAGCATACAGGACAGGAGAAGTGGTACTGTGTGTATATATACTGAGGGTTACACCCAGCATACAGGACAGGAGAAGTGGTACTGTGCACTGTATATATATATACTAAGGATTACACCCAGCATACAGAGCAGGAGAAGTGGTACTGTGCACTGTGTGTATATATACTGAGGATTACACCCAGCATAAGGGAGAGGAGAAGTGGTACTGTGCACTGTATATATATATACTGAGGGTTACACCCAGCATACAGGACAGGAGAAGTGGTACTGTGCACTGTGTATATATATATATATATATATATATATATATATACATACTGAGGATTACACCCAGCATAAAGGACAGGAGAAGTGGTACTGTGCACTGTGTGTGTGTGTATATATATATATGTATATATATATATATATATATATATATATATATATATATATATATATATATATATATATATATATACTGAGGGTTACACCCAGCATACAGGACAGGAGAAGTGGTACTGTGCACTGTATATATACTGAGGGTTACACCAGCATACAGGACAGGAGAAGTGGTACTGTGCACTGTGTATATATATATATATATATATATATATATATATATATATATATATATACACACAGTGGTTGCTTGGTTTAAGAGTAACTTGGCTTAAGAGCGTTTTAGTTTAAGAGCTCACAGTTTTTCAAATTTGTGACTTGGTTTAAGAGCATTGCTTTGGTTTAAGAGCTCCCTGTACTGGGTGGGAGGGGGGAGTGGGGGAGGGGCATGGTCTGCATAGCGGGGTCTACAGCCCTGTACTCTGACCCAGGAAGTCTTCCTCACTTTCCAAATCATAGCAGATCCACTTCAGGCTGGGGCTCACATCAGGGGACAGGACGGTGGAGGTAATCTCTCCATAGCTGTAACCCCTCTTTCCCTAGACATAGAGTGCTGCATGTATGTGCCTGCTCATTCCTTCATGCTCTCTGCAGTCTCTGTCCGCCCTTGTGTTTCCCATCCTCTCCATTACTGCACAGGAACTTATAATATCACAGATTCTGCTGTTTCTGAATGTTTGGCTTCATTTGTTTTCCATGTTATTCACCCAGCATACAGGACAGAAGAAGTGGTACTGTGCACTGTGTGTATATATACTGAGGGTTACACCCAGCATACAGGACAGGAGAAGTGGTACTGTGCACTGTATATATACTGAGGGTTACACCCAGCATACAGGGCAGGAGAAGTGGTACTGTGCACTGTGTATATATATACTGAGGATAACACCCAGCATACAGGACAGGAGAAGTGGTACTGTGCACTGTGTGTATATATACTGAGGATTACACCCAGCATACAGGACAGGAGAAGTGGTACTGTGCACTGTATACAGTGGCGGTCTTTGGCACCAAGCACCTCAAGCGATCGCTTGGGGCCCCCAACATCCAAGGGGGCCCCGCTCTTGTGCTCAAGACCGCTGGACAGGGCCGCTGCCCCGCTCGCTGCTGCCATCTGAACTGTAACTATGAGCACTCGTAATGAGCGCTCATAGTTACATGCAGCAGCACTGACAGGGCGGGAGACATTGGCTCCCTTCCTGTCAGTCACTCTTGTGGCCGCAGGAAGGGTTTTCCCTGCGGTCACAAGTGGCAGCTTTGTCCTTGTGGTGCCACCCTTCCTGCGGCAACAAGAGTGAAGAGAAGAGGAGACGCCCGGACCCAGGTGAGTATAAGTGTTTGTTTTATTGTGTTATATACTATATGGGAGGGGGAGCACACAGGGGTCTGTTTAACTGGGGGAGCGCACATCGGGGGTCTATATAAATGGGGGGAGCACACAGGGGGGCTATATAACAGGGGGAGCACACAGGGGGTCTATATACTACTGGGGGAACATACAGGGGTCTATATACTACTTGTGAGGCACACAGGTGGTCTATATATAACTGGGGGAGCACACAGGGGTCTGTATACTACTGGGGCAGCACACAAGGGGTCTATATAATACTGGTGTGGCACACAGTAGGTCTATATACTACTGGGGGAACCACACAGGGGGTTATATACTACTGGAGGAGCACACAGGGGTCTATATCCAAGTGGGGGAGCACACAGGAGGTCTATATTCAAGTGGGGGAGCACACAGGGGGGCTAAATACCCCTGAGGGAGCACACAGGGGGCCTATATACTAGTGGGGGAGCACACAGGGGGTATATACAAACTGGGGGCAGCACACAGGGGGTCTATATACAACTGGGGCAGCACACAGGAGGTCTATATACTTCTGGGGGACCACACGGGGTCTATATATAACTGGGGGAACACACAGGGGTCTATATACTACTGGGGGAAGCAAACAAGGGGTATATACTACTGGGGGCAGGACACAAGGGGTATATACTATTGGGGGCAGCACACAAGGGGTATATATTACTGGCGGTAGCGCACAAGGGGGAAATACTACTGGGGCAACACACAGCGGTCTATTGTTTTGGAACGCGTGTCGAGGTGGGGGGGGCCCAGACATAACTTTGCATGGGGCCCCAGAAATGCCAAGACCGCCCCTGACTGTATATATACTGAGGGTTACACCCAGCATACAGGGCAGGAGAAGTGATACTGTGCACTGTGTGTATATATACTGAGGGTTACACCCAGCATAAAGGACAGGAGAAGTGATACTGTGCACTGTATATATACTGAGGGTTACACCCAGCATACAGGGCAGGAGAAGTGGTACTGTGCACTGTATATATATAACATCAGTATGTATGCCCTGGGCAGTGGAGGGGCCCGCTAGGCTGAGGCTCATAGTCTAAGCCTGGCGGGCCCCTGTGTTGCCCGGGGCCCCCTGTGCAGCCGTAGCGGCTGCACAAGTGATATGTCCGTCACTGAGTATGATGGAAGCCAGAACGGCCTCTGGTGTGATACACTCAGATGAGTTGCTGTATCTAACTCTCCTATGTAACACACAGCACTACACTATTGTATATTAGTGTGTGGTGTTTGGGTGTGGGCACAGTTATTTGGTGAGAGACGATACCAGCAGCCCAGGGGGTTAGTATATGTGATGTTGGGTATTGTGCACAGATGAGGTTAGGAGGGTTATTAGTGTGGTTGTGGTTTGCACATGTGGCTGTTATTACACTGATGTGTATGGGGAGAATGAGGCTGGAGCAGCTAATACTGGGTGGACTTGTATATACTGTCTATACACCCTACAGCTATACGGTATTTATATTATTGTCGCTATTATTAATTGTTGTAATAATTTGTTTGTAAGTAAAAGATTTACAGAAACACACAGCACAGCCCCCCATCATTGTGTATATATAAATAGGGGGTCAGTAAGAAGAACAGTCTCAGTAAAATGGGATTAATTGGCAGAAAATCTTTATATAAATATAAAACTTCTAACAAAAATGCCTGATTTTAATATTTTTAATAACTTCACAAAATACATGAGAACAGCGGGTAACCAAATTCTATTGGCCTATTTCTGCTTCGGCCATTTATACAATAAGATACACAGATATTGTAACATGATACCGAGACAGACCTCTTTATTTTTATGTAGAACAAATCAATTTTTTCTTTTCCAATAATAGAATATCTATCCATCCATCCATCTATCTATCTATCTATAGTATCTATACACATTATGTACACATATTGTTGGCGAATTTCTTTCCTCACTCACAAGACTATGGAACTCTGTTGATCACTGACATCACAAAGGAAAGCTGATGACATCACAAAGGAAAGGCTATGACATCACACAGACATTGTACACTTAGCTGCACAGGTAACATTCCATCAGTTGATAACTGCCGCTCAGCAGAGATACATGGGAGGGATCGCTCTCACTTACTGATATCATCACTTGGATTGGAACATCGATATAGATTTGACCACAACTTAAAATGAAGGCAAAAAACAAGAGGAATCATCTTGAAGGAGACACAGAAGAGAAGGAGAAGAATAATGGAGAGGACGAGAGGAGAGACAAGGACAGAGGAGATGATGATGATGATGACGGTCAGGAGCAGCAAACTACAACCAAGAAGCCAAGAAAGAACCGTGTCTTAGCCTGCCTGCAAACTGCCTGGGCCCGGATGACATGTAAGAAGAGGAAATCTTCCAGCCACAGCAATCATCATCCCTCTGATGGACGCCACAGGTAGGACCAACAACTGGAATTGTACATGCATCCTTAGGACTCCATAGAACACACACAGTGGGGCTGATTCATGGGAATAGCGCCCCCACACAGTAGTTACCCCCTCCAGTAGTGGCTGTAAGCTGCATGGTGTCCTGTGAACCACTCACCTTTGTTGTCCCCACCCCATTAGGTAATTTTAGTATTTGGGGCCTTGTTGATCAGTTTACTCGTCTTCCTAGGGACGCGTGAGGCAGGCGGCCATCTTTTATATCCCAGGAATATAAACTGAAGCCGCTGTCCATGGGAGTTTATCATCATTTTTCACTTTTATTGTGGGATGTGTGGATGTTTTCGTGCCCCACGTTCACCACACAGGATAAAGAACATTGGGGGAGATCTATCAAACATGGTGGGAAGTGATACTGTCTCAGTTGCCCCTAGCAACCAATCAGATTCCACTTTCCATTCCCAACAGACTCAGCTAGTACAATATACTGCAATACTATATATATATATATATATATATATATATATATATAATATATGTATAATACTATATATATATGTATAGTAAAAGTAATGTATTGCACTGTACATTCATTGTGGTTTTCTCGGTAACAAAAGGGCATTAAAGCGGCAGTACATGGCATATGGCCAGAAACTAGGGACTGAATTTCGCACCCATTTGCAATGTTTTCCGCTTTCCCTCTCTGTAGCATCACTAACCCCATCACCCACTTGTAGACGTAGGAACCTCTGAACCACCTGTGTAGTGTGTGGACCCTCTGTGAGCCTTCTGTAGTATTAGGATTCCCTGTGCTCCATCTACAGTATTAGGACACCCTATTGCCCCCCTGTAATATGAGGAGCCATTGTGCCTCCTCTGTAACATAAGAACTTTCTGTAACCCTATACCACTAATATATATCTCTGGGAGGTATAATAATCCCTCTGTGCCCCCTTTATAGCACTGGGACCTGTTTTGCCCCCTCTGTGTTATTAGGATGGACCTGTATTATAACTATGCCTCTGTGTCCCCTCTTTAGTACTAGGGCCCCTCTTTGATATTTGGATCCACTATACCTTCTGTGTAGTAGTAAAGCGGTCTCTGCCCCCTCTGTAATAATAGGATGCTTCGGAGCCCTCTCTGTACTATACAATCTCCTCTGTGCCCCCTTTGTAGTATTATGACATGCTGGCGTCCCCTCAGTGGAATTAGGACCCCTCTTTGCCCCCTCTGTAGTATTATTACCTCTCTGTGTCCACTCTGTAAAAATAAGCCTCCTATATTCCCTATATGACCTCTTTCTATTAATTCACACATCTATCCTTTTCCTTTGTAACAGATAACAGAACATCAAATGAGAAGGAAAGAGAGGGGCCAGCATGCAGGAAGGATAGCCGTATACAGGAAGCCATACTGCAGGAGCACCAACTACTGTGTGACCAGTACCACAACCTGGATGACCTGAGGGCCCTATACTACGCTGAACAAGAAGCCACGTTAGAGGACTACCAACGATGGTGTGACCAAACCAACGACATGGATGACATGTGTGCCTTGCACTATGTGGGCCAAATAGCTATGGAAGAGGAATATCAGGAATTGTGTGACCGGATTCATAGCATGGAGGTCCTGTATGCCCAGCACTATATGGCACGATATGAAGAGAAGCATCAACAGGAGACCGAAGAGGAAGGACCGAAGAAGGACCACGACGGACCGAAGAAGGACCACGACGGACCGAAGAAGGACCACGAAGCCAAGAAAAGTGCCAAGATCCCGTTCTTAGCCCAACTGCAAAAATGTTGGGAATGGATCATTAATTCAAAATGGAGAGGAAACATCTAAACTTAATGAAGAACGTTCCTGTGAAATGCCAGGACCCAGTAACATCAGGAATCCGTCATCCAAAGAAGACCCTGACAACTCTAAAGAGATCTCACCTGTTACAGTCCCCCTAACATTGGACTGCTTCACCTTCTACCATTCACTGGGAGAAGGAACCTTCGGTAAAGTCCTCTTGGCAAAAGACATCATCCGCACTGAAAGTGTTGCCATTAAAGTGACAGAGAAGAGGCATGTCAGCTTTAAAGAACGCCATATCCTGCAACTATCTCATGAAAGCCCATACTTGATCCATGGCTTGGCCGCCTTTCACACGCCAAACGTTGCCTGTTATGTGATGGAACTGGCCACCGGAGGGGACCTGTTTGAATTTGTCAAAGAGCACTCGCCTCTTGATACCGACACAGTAAAGTTCATCACAGCCGAAGTGGTATGTGGCACAGAGTTCCTGCACAGAAGAAATATTATCCATCGGGACCTGAAGCCAGAAAATATACTTCTCACCAGAGAAGGCCACATAAAAATAACAGATTTCGGCTTTGCTGTGACAAATGCATATAGCCTGACCAGAACTGTGTGCGGAGGTACACCAGGATATGCAGCCCCAGAGATGATAAAACGCCAGCTACATGGGAGAGGAGTCGACTATTTCGCCATTGGCGTCATCCTCTACAATCTCTTGACCTTCAAGCGTCCATTTTATGGAAGAGACCAGACCGAAACAGAAATCTCTGTCCTGTTTCATACTCCAGACTACCCAAAGTCCCTTACTGACGACGCAGTTACCATCTTAAAAAGCCTGCTGCGTAAAGACCAGTTCGAGCGTCTGGGAGTCAAAGAGGACATCAGGAGCCATCCATTCTTCTCGGATATCAATTGGGGAGGACGTGGAAGCCAGGAGAATTGTTCCACCAGCAATCATGATGACATCCTCTGTTGACCTCAATGCTGAAGAACTATGAAATTTGCTGAACCACCAAAAGTCATCAAACCTGAAGATCAGCAAATGTTTAATAAGTTCAGCTTTGTGTGCCCGGAGTGGTCAAATCAATATCATCCCGTCATTACTGACAAAGAAGATGCTGATAATGATGATGACGATATCTACATGTAGAGCATCACCTCAACTCATCTCTGCTCCAATCTAAATTTTAATTAACTTAAATCTTAACTGGACTTAAATCTAAACTAGACCAGACTTAAACCAAACTAAGCCAATTAGACTTAAACTTAACTAAAATTCTGGTTAAGCACAAGCTACGTAAGACTTTGTAGAGCTTGTGGGAGGGTGGGAGGGCTCCCTCTTTGTGCCTTCACCTTGACGTGGTGAGGGAGCTTGCGTGCCTTAGTGATCCATTGAGCTAAGCTGGCTGGAGTTAATGCTCCTGGTGGGGTCTCCCGTGCTAGAAAGGTCAATGGGGAGAGGCCAGACTAAGAAAGGCACCCAGTACAAAGGGCTCTAAATCTACTTTTCTCTCTCATAAAAACTCAATAGATAGATATCAGAATATCCAGACAAGTGCAGCGCTTGAAGGTGAGCGACTCATGTCGGAAGGCGACTAAAGTCTTATCCAGGCTTAGAAAAACATGGCCGCTTTCTTCCAGAAACAGCACCTCTCCTGTCCTCAGTTTGGCTCAGGTTTAGCAGCTCGGTTCTATTGAAGTGAATGGAGCTCAATTGTAGTACCACACACAACCGGAGGACAGGGCTGGTGCTGTTCTTGCAAGAAAGTAGCTGTGTTTATTCTTATCCTGGATAACCCCTAAGTTAGAGTAGGTATGGAACCTAGTGTACGGGACTCATCCAGACCTAGGAGCAGGGCTGGACTGGAACTAAATAGCAGGCGCGGCAGTGATATCCCAGCAGCCCATATTCAATATAATCCCTGCCATATGACAGAAAATATACCAATCATATAAAAATCAAACTGGGACAGCACTGGAAAAAATGGAAAAAAATGATAAGAATATTTAGATGGAGTGCACGTCTCACCGCACAGGACCCTTCCGTTCGGCTTCAATCCAATAGTAATGTAGGAGACAGCACTTCTTGTGAAAAAACGTGATTTTTTTATTCACATCAGACGCGACGTTTCGGCTGGTACGCTTGAGAAAGGCTGAAGTACCAGTCGAAACGTCGCGTCTGATGTGAATAAAAAATCACGTTTTTTCACAAGAAGTGCTGTCTCCTACATTTACTATTAGAAAATACACAATGTCACACAACACCTAGGATGGAGCCAACTATCACTTCTCACATTCATTTGTAAATTACACTATGAACAATACAAGAAAAATAAAATAGCTAGGATTTACCTAATGACATGATCATGGTGTGTACTACTACTATACAAGCACATATATGACCAATATACCGCCATACAGTGGTCAGATACAATGTCTACATAGGATCTGTACAACACTACCACTATACAAGCACTTATATATGCAAAAATATTGCATACAGTGGTCAGATACCAGCTATAGGATCTGTACACTACCACTATACAAGCACATATATGACCCAATAATACCGCCATACAGTGGTCAGATACAATGTCTACACAGGATCTGTACAACACTACACTATACAAGCACCATATATCCAAAAGTACCGCTATACAGTGGTCAGATACAATGTCTACGTAGGATCTGTACACTAATATTATAATAGCACTCATATAGTCAGGCCCGGACTGGTAATCTGGCAAGGTGGGCAAACGCCTGCTGGGCTGGCCGGATTACCAGTCCGTGGGCCGCCCGGGTTACATAATTAAAAAAAAAATCACTGCTGCGGCCCGCCACCACAGCCCGCTTCTCTCTGCCCAGCAGCTTGACCCGCCCCTGCCCGCTGCCATGCTCCTCCAATCCACGTGGGGCCGATGCGGCCGACCGCAGCGGCCCCCTCGTTGGTTGGAAGAGCACATCAGGATGCGGGCAGGGGCGGGCCAGCCGGGCCGAGGTGAGCAGGCTGCGGTGGCGGGAGGGGGCTGCGGTGGTGTGTCTCCACCCCGTCTGATCCTCCCCCAAATGCCTAGGCCGCAGACGTGCCGCACGCAGGCACGTCTGCAGCCACCTCCACCAGGCCCCCAGCGGTGACGTCACTTCCCTGACGCACCGCTGAGGACCTGGAGGAGACAGAAGAGAGGAGCCGCCGCCGCCGTCGTCGTGGACCGGAGATCAAGACTGAGGACGAAGCTGCTGGGGAGCGGTGGTGAGGTGAGAATGTTTTTCTTTATTTTAACCCCTCACATGTAGCCAGAAATGCAGGGGGGAGGGGGAATGCAGGGGGTCTAATCTGTAGGGGGGGGGGGGGGCTATTCTATATTGGGGGGAGATGCAGGGGGGCTATTCTATATGGGGGGGAGATGCAGGGGGGCTATTCTATATGGGGGGGGGGATGCAGGCAGGCTATTCTATATGGGAGGGGGATGCACAGGGGCTATTCTATATAGGGAGGATGCAGGGGGGCTATTCTATATGGAGGGGATGCAGGGGCTATTCTATATGGGGGGATGCACAGAGGGGCTATTCTATATAGGGAGGATGCAGGGGGGCTATTCTATATGGAGGGGGTGCAGGGGCTATTCTATATGGGGGGATGCACAGAGGGGCTATTCTATGGGGGGGATTATTCTATATGGGGGGATGTACATGTACAGCAGGGGGCGTTATTCTATATGGAAGATGCACAGAGGGGCTATTCTATAGGGGGGGGTGCACGGGGGGATTATTTTATATGGGGGGATGTACAGTGGGAAACTATTCTATATGTGGGGGAGGGATGTACAGCAGGGGAGGCTATTCTATGGGGGATGTTCATCAGCAGTAGATTATACTATATGGGGAGGAAGTACCGGGGAGGGGGGGCTATTCTATATGGAAAGATGTGCAGCGGGGGGCTATTCTATATGGGAGTGATGTACATGTACAGCAGGGGGGCTATTCTATATGGGAGAGATGTACATGTACAGCAGGGGGCTATTCTATATGGGAGAGATGTACATGTACAGCAGGGGGGCTATTCTATATGGGAGTGATGTACATGTACAGCAGGGGGCTATTCTATATGGGAGAGATGTACATGTACAGCAGGGGGGCTATTCTCTATGGGGGGATGTTCATCAGCAGTAGATTATACTATATGGGGTGGAAGTACCGGGGGGGGCTATTCTATATGTAAAGATGTACAGCAGGGGGCTATTCTCTTGGGGGGATGTATACATGAGGATGTTGCTGGAGCAAGAAGCCTAAAATGTCTGTCTGGCAGATCCCGTGGAGAGGAGTCATGGCCAGAGAAGCCTTCATGATGGCCGGAGCCGGATGGAGAAGAAAAGGAAAAGTAGACGTCTCTTCATGCAGAGAAGACGACTACTGTGAGTCACAGGATGTAACTGCACTATAATCACTTATAAGGTCCGCAGAACCTTTATACAGCTGGATTTACCTCTGTATCAGGGGTGTCACACTCCAGCCTTCCAGATGTTGCAAAACTTCAATTGCCGTCATGCTTTATGGTGCGTTTACACAGGCAGATTTATCTGACAGATTTTGGAAGCCAAAGCCAGGAATGGATTTGAAAAGAAGAGATAACTCAGTCTTTCCTTTATGACCCGTTCCATTTTAATGGTCTGTTCCTGGCTTTGGCTTAAAAATCTGTCAGATAAATCTGCCTGTGTAAACGCACCATCAGCTGTCCAGGCATGATGGGATTTGTAGTTCTGAAACAGCTGGAGGGATGGAGTGTGACACCTGTGTTCTATTGTCAGTGCTTTGGAGAATATTGGTCTTTATATAGTGGCTGTTATTTGGTGAAAGTATAGTGGTATCCAGTCACTGTATGGTGAGGCTAGTGAGCATGGTGTGATGGTATAGTGGTATTATCCAGTCACTGTATGGTGAGGCTAGTGAGCATGGTGTGATGGTATTACTCGTATTATTGGTAATATTAGTGTTTAATATAGTGAGTCACAGTATAGTGGTGTTAGTCATGGTGTTGGGTAGGTTACCTATGGCCGTGCTCATGGTGTGGGTGGTAATGGCCGTGCTCATGGTGTGGTGGTCATGGCCGTGCTCATGGTGTGGTGATATTATTTGTTACTTATATACTGTAGTATTGGCAGTGTTGGTGTGTTTGCTTAGTGACAGTATGGCAGTAACGTGTACAGTATGGGGATAATATTTGCTTACTGGTGTTATTAACTATGACAATATTATCATGCACAGAAAATTCTTACCTTTGTTACCATTATATATGCCAAAATTTTTCCTGGGGCCCTACATAGACAGACAGACAGACAGGAGATAGATAGATAGATAGATAGATAGATAGATAGATAGATAGATAGATAGATAGGAGGTGGATAGATAGATTGATGGCTAGATAGATGATAGATCTCAGCAGACAGGTGTGAGGGAGAAATCACTGACAGGACCTTTAGTCCAGTGTAAACTTATATAATTGTCCTTTTCATTACCAACTAAAGTTTCACAAAAGCAGCGGCAGCAGCAGCAGCATCCTATATGTCAGTCAGGGCAGGAAGAGATAGGGGCAGAAGGTGCTGCTGTGGCTCCACCTCTGTGACACTTGAGCTGGTAATGAAAGAATGATATAGAGGTTACACTGGACTAAAGATCCAGTCCCTGATCTGTATGCTGGGATCTACAGCTGTGCACCTGGTATAGACACCACAGGTTCCCTTTAAAGGGAACCATTCACCCCGTGGCCCCCGTTAGAAACAGACAAAACAGTTACATAAAGGTCAATATACTTACCATATCGCTCCCGGTCCCGTCCCGGATCTCGTTGTTGACACGGAGAAATCGCCGATTCTTCTTCTCGCGCCCATTATGGTAATGAGCGCCGCCGGCCCGAAGTCCAGCCTTCTCCACCGCCTCCGACACTTGATTGACGCCGGGTCTTCTCCTCCTCGTCTTCTTTCTTCTCGCCGGATCCCGCGCAGGCGCCGTGACGGTCGTTTTCGGCACATGCGCAGTTCACAATTGAAGCCGCTCCACAGCTTCAATGTTTACTGCGCGTGCGCCGATTGTCAGAGCTGAACAATCGTGTTGGGACTTCGCGCATGCGCGGTACACAGGAAAGTCACGAGCACGTATCCTGTTTTACCGCGCAGGCGCAGAAGAGATGACGAGACCCTTCGCAACGGCGCCTGCGCGGGAATTCGTGAGGAGACTGAAGACTGAAGACGTCAATCAAGTTCCAGAGGCGTGGATGGGCGGGCGACGAGAAGAGGACCTCATGAATAAGTTGGACTCGTCCGTCGATTCCTATGGACGTTGGACTCATCTCAGCTCATTACCATAATGGGCAGGGAGAAGAAGAATCGGCGATTTCTCCGTGTCAACAACGAGATCCGGGACGGGCCGGGAGCGATAGGTAAGTATATTGACCTTTATGTAACTGTTTGTCTGTTTCTAACGGGGGCCACGGGGTGAATGGTTTCCCTTTAAGGGCACGTTCATACCTAATCCAATGCGGATTTGATGCTTATGATTTAACCCTTGGAGGACCAGGCCCAAATGACCCAGTGGACCGCGCAAATTTTGATCTTAGTGTTTTTCGTTTTCCCTCCTCCCTTCTAAGAGCTCTAGCACTCTCAGTTTTCTATCTACAAGCCATGTAAGTGCTTGTTTTTTTACAGGAATAGTTGTACTTTGTAATAGCGTCATTCATTTTACCATACATGTATGATGGAATTCCAAATATATTATTTATGAAGATATAAATAGGTGAAATCGTAAAAAAGAATGCAATATGGTAATGTTTGGGGGGTTCCTGTGTCCTACGTAATGCACTATATGGTAAAAGCGACATGATACTATTATTCTATAGGTCAGCCCGAACACAACCATATGCAGGTTACACAGATTCTCTAATGATATATATATATATTTTTATGAAATCCTTTTTTTTGCCAATTAATATTAATAAAATGGGCTTATTGTGACGCTTATAACGGTTTTATTTTTTTCACCTACGGGGCTGTATGTGGTGTCATTTTTTCCGCCATGATCTCTAGTTTTTATTAATACCATATTTGTGAAGATGGACTGTTTTGATCACTTTTATTGATTTTTTTTTAATATATAATGTAACATAAAATCGGTAATCTGTGCACTTTTTCCCCTCTTTTCGTGTACGCCGCTAACCAATCACAATGACGCTTGTTATATTTTAATAGATCGGACAATTACGCACGCTACGGTATATTATGTTTATCTATTTATTTATTTTTATATGTTTTATTTATATAATGGGAAAGGGGGGTGATTTAGACTTTTATTGGGGGAGGGGCTTTGGGGTAGTGTGTTAGTGATTTGAACTTTTTTTTTTTACACTTTTGAAGTCCCTTTGGGGGACTTGTACATACAATACTTAGATTTCTACACTGATGAATGCTATGCCATAGGCACAGCATTGATCAGTGTTATCGGCGATCTGCTCATTGAGCCTGCCTGTGCAGGCTCAGTGTAGCAGATCGCCGATCGGACCGCACGGAGGCATGTGAGAGACCCTCCGGCCGTCCGTTTCAACGATCGGGAACCCCCGCAGTCACACTGCGGGGGTCCCGATCGGTAAGTGACAGGGGGACTCCCCCTGTCACTTACACTTAAACGCCGCGGTCGCGCCGTGATCGCGGCGTTTAAGGGGTTAATGAAGACGCCGGCAGCGCGATCGCTGCAGCGTGTCATTGCCGGTGAGGTCCCGGCTGCTGATTGCAGCCGGCCCCCACCTGCTGATGAAGCGCGCTCCGCTCCGGAGCACTCTTCATAGCGGGAGAAACACCCAGGACGTTAAGGTTACGTCATGGGTCGTCTGGGGACAGACTTCCATGACGTAACCCTACGTCCAGGGTCGTCTAAAGGGTTATCAGTTGAAATGAATACATACATTATGCCGCATCAAATCCACAGCAGATCATGTTATAGCATTATTTTTAGGTGCTGATGGTGGGGTTCACATGTTTAAGGGAGTAGTGGGGACACGGCTAAATGAAGCAGAATTTGCTACAGCGCGTATTTTACACGGCTATCCATAATATGGTATGTGGGCTGCTGGGCTTTGACTGCCAGGGCTGACTTTAAGTCTCAGTCCGGCCCTACATATAGTCAATAATAGTTAGTGTATGATACCAATGTGGTGATATATCTAAGCTCAACTAGGTAAAATTCTCTAGAGAAAATGTTTTCTTTAAAATTTACTAGTGTCAGAAAGTTATATAGATTTGTAATTTACTTTATTTAAATATTTCCCAGTCCTTCCAGTACTTAGCAGCTCCTGTATGTCCTGCAGGAAGTGGTATATTGTTTCCAGTCTGTGCTACCACCTCTGTCCATGTCAGGAACTGTCCAGAGCAGTAGCAAATCCACATAGAAAACCTCTCCTGCTCTCTAGGCTGGAAAGAATACACCACTTCCTGCAGGACATACAACAGATGATAAGTACTGAAAGACTTGAGATTTTTTTAGCCTCTTAAAGACAGAGCCCAAAATGGCCTTAAGTACCGGAACCAAATTTCAGGAATATGACGTGTGTCACTTATCCATTAATAACTTCAGGATGCTGTTACCTATCTGGCTCATTCGATACTTACAGCCTATCTTTATGAAAAAACCCAAAATAACGTGAAAAATTGCAATTTTTTCTAACTTTGAAATTTTGTGCTGGTAAGGACAATGGTTATGCCACATAAATTATATATTAAATAGCATAAGCAATATGTATACTTTATGTTGGCGGCATTTATTAAACTTGCCTTCAATTTTTAAGACAATAGAAAGCTTCAAAGTTTAAATAGCATTTTCACAAGAGTTTCAAAATCTGATTTTTCAAGGGACCAGTTGACGTTTGAAGTGTATGTGAGGGGACTGTATGTTATGAAGCCCCACAAAGCACCCCATTTCAGAAACTGCACCCCCCATACTGTGCAAAAGCACATCAGAAAGTGTTTTAACCCTTTAGGTCACAGAAATAAAAGCTAAGTGTGTAAGAAAATTGAAAATTTAATTATAATCCAATATCTTTCATAATTATAAACCTATTACCAGAGAAATGCACCCCAATATTTATTGCCCTCGTTTCTTGCAGTTTATAAAAAATACCCCATATGTGGCCCTATTGCGCTATCTGATGCAACCACAAGCCTCAGATATAAAGGAGCGCCTAGTGAATTTCAACGCCTCCGTTATATTTGTCATTTCAAGGATTTCAAGGGCCATATCGCATTTACAAAGCCCTCGTGCTGCCAAAACACTGGACCCCCCCCCCCCCCAAGTGACCCCTATTCTGGGAACTACACACCTCAAGGCAGTGTCGGACTGGGGTACCTTGGGCCCACCAGGGAAACTGACTCTAGGGGCCCACCCTGTATAGGAAAGTTTCTATGTGTGTATTATGGCATATGGCAATGTTCCTAACCTTTATACATCGCGGCACACTTATAAAATAAAGTTCTAAAAAAATACAAAAAAAAAAACCTAATTCAGTGACTCACAGGTGACGTCTTCTTTGATCTGAGGAGATCACTCTTCATTTCCTCTCCATCCGGCCCCGGCCTCTATGATGAGTTCCTCTTGCTACAATTCTTCTCTACAGAACCTGTCAGACAGACATCTTAGGCTCCGCACATTTCCAGCAACTTCCTTCCCTTTTCCCCACCCATAGACTCCCATACAGTAGTAATTCCACTACCTGGTGTCATGTGCAGTAAAGTAAGGAAGTATGTGTGTAACCTGCCCTTCCTCATAGTGATTTCCCCTGCCCCCATAGTAATGCCCCCTGACCCCATAGTAATGCCCCCCTTCTCTTCCCGCATAGTATCTGCCCCCTGCTCTGCCTCAATAGTATCTGCCACCACAGTATATGCCCCCTGCTCTGCCCCATAGTATATGCCCCCTGCTCTGCCCCATAGTATATGCCCCAGCTCTGCCCAATAGTATATGCCCCCTGCTGTGCCCCATAGTATATGCCCCCCTGCTCTGCCCCAATAGTATATGCCCCCTGCTCTGCCCCATAGTATATGCCCCAGCTCTGCCCAATAGTATATGCCCCAGCTCTGCCCAATAGTATATGCCCCCTGCTGTGCACCATAGTATATGCCCCCTGCTCTGCCCATAGTATATGCCCCCTGCTCTGCCCCATAGTATATGCCCCCTGCTCTGCCCCATAGTATATGCCCCTGCTCTGTCCCAGAGTATATGCCCCCTGCTCTGCCCCATAGTATATGCCCCCTGCTCTGCCCCATAGTATATGCCCCCTGCTCTGCCCCATAGTATATGCCCCCTTCTCTGCCCCATAGTATATGCCCCCTGCTCTGCCCAATAGTATAATGCCCCCCTGCTCTGCCCCAATAGTATATGCCCCCTGCTCTGCCCCAATAGTATATGCCCCCTGCTCTGCCCCATAGTATATGCCCCTGCTCTGCCCCAATAGTATATGCCCCTTCTCTGCCCCATAGTATATGCCCCCTGCTCTGCCCCAATAGTATATGCCCCCTGCTCTGCCCCAATAGTATATGCCCTCTGCTCTGCCCCAATAGTGTATGCCCTCTGCTCTGCCCATAGTATATGCCCCCTGCTCTGCCTCAAAATAACAAAAAAGTCATACTCACGTAATCCGGCCAGGGGACGGGGTCTTCTCTCTTCTAGCTGTGTTCTCTCTTCTTTGCACCGCAGGGATGGATCCTCCGGCACGCGTGATGACGTCATCGCATCGCGCCGGCTGAGGAGATCACATCCAGCGCTGCTGAGTGAGGCACGGGACCGCATGGAGAAGGGAGGAGGAGGAGGAGGAGGAAGTGGAGTGGCTGTGCTCTGTGAGGTCCGGGGGAAGGAGGGAGGAGGGGGATGAGGAGGGGAGCGGAGTGGCTGTGCTCACTGAGGTCTGGGGGAAGAAGGGAGGAGGCGGGGGGAGTGGCGTGGCTGTGCTCAGTGAGGTCCGGGGGAAGGGGGAAAACTGCTTGAGCCACCCGGGTACCTTTGTCAGGACACCTCAGGGGCCCATCGGGGGCCGGGGCCCACCGGGGGTTTCCCCGGCCCCCCCCGGTGGCCCAGTCCGACACTGCCTCAAGGAATCTAACAAGGGGTGGCAGTGAGCATATGGACCCCACTAGCACAAATGTGGAACAATGTGACGTGAAAGTGAAAAGTTACATTTTTTCACTTTCACTGCACAAGAGTGTCCCGTCACCAGTGGGGTCCAAATTCTCACTGCACCCCTTGTTAGATTCCTCGAGGGGTGTAGTTTCCAGAATGGGGTCACTTGTGGGGGGTTTCTACTGTCTTGGCAACACAGGGTCCTTTTAAATACAACAAGGCCCTTGAAAATCCATTCCAGCCAAATCCAGCCTCCAAAAGCCAAATGGGGCTCCTTCCTTTTGGAGGCTAGTCTTGCAGCCGCATGGCGCCTTATGTGCACATGTGGGGTATTTCCATACTCGGGGGAATTGCTGTACACATTGTGTTTTTTTTATCTTTAAACCCCTTGTGAAAATGAAAACATCAAGACTAAATCAATGATTTAGTGTAAAAATCTAAACATTTTTACACTAAATGTTGGTCTAGCCTTGATTTTTTTCATTACCAAAAGGGGTTAAAAGGGAATACAAATGCAAAACGTGTGGGGTAATTACCCTTGGGTAATGTCCACATGTGGATATATTGTGCTTTATGGGCACAGGGCAAGCCACCAAAGGGACAGAGCGCCATTTAGAGGCTGGAATGGAGGAGGGAGGCCATGTCGCAATTACAAAGCTCCTGTACTGCCAGGACACTGGGAACGGCCACAAGTGACCCCATTCTGGAAACTACACCCCTCAAGGAATCTAACAAGGGGTGCAGTGAGCATATGGACCCCACTGGTGATGGGCACATTTGTAGAACATGTGCTGTGAAAGTGTAAAATACAATTTTCTTCCTTTTCACGTCCCAAATGTGCCCGTCACCAGGGGGCCATATCCCGGCTGCACCCCTTGTTAGATTCCTTATGGGGTGTAGTTTCCAGAATGGGGTCACTTGTGGGGGGTTTCTACTCTCCTGGGCACCACAAGGACTTTGTAATTGCATCATGGCACGCCTCTAATGGGAATGGCGGCCTTGCCTATTTAGTTGGGGAAAAGGGACAATTTTTAATTTATTTGGCCAATTATTAGTTTATAAGGCAGGTGTCCATCAAAATTAACCTATTTTGATCCAGAGGAAGGCAAAAAAACCTTGTGAAGCAGACGACAGTAGCCTCATCACTGGGAAAAAAATTCCTTCCAGACTCCCAAATGGCAATCGAATTAATCCAGGATCAACATGACCCCTGAAATAGGAATAAGGGATAGAATTTAGAAAATATAGAACTCCAATGACATGTGGTACGCCTTGAAGCGATCCAGTATGCAGAGGCCGGGGGGATCAGGACAGGTGTCACACTGGAAAATGGCGTCCTTCCTGATCCCCCTGTTACACCACACTCTGCGCTTCTTCTGGGGTCTCCTGTTTTCCAGTGTGGGGGACGTCACCTGGAAAATGTTGCCCTGGTGCGATACGGGTCCTTCATATCCAGAAGCGCTGGGTCCGCTCCATGGCTGCTAAATATTAGGGCTCTATTACTGCTTCTGATGTTTTGACCATTTTTTTCACCATTTTTTTGTATGCCGTTTACTATACGTTACATATGACATGTTATCGTTATTCGTCAGGGAGGTACGATTACAGCGATATCCATGTTATATAGCTTTTGTTATAGTTTATGACATTTATGCTATAAAAGCTGTTTGTGTCTTGTATATTGTAAGAGCAGCAATATTTTTATTTTTTGCCCTAATGGAGCTATGTGAGGGCTTTTTTTTGCGGCATAAGCTGACGTTTTTTAGTGGTGCACCTTTTAAGTACATGTGATGTTTTGCTTTTATCTATATGTTTTATGGGGTGGGATTAACAAAAAATTGTAATTTTAATAAGTTTTTTATTAAGTTTTTTAGCGGCGTTAATCGGGCGGGATAATTAATGTAACAGGTTAATAGACGGGGTCATTACGGACGCGGCAATACCAATATATGAATCTCATTTATAGGGGATCATTTATAAAGGGGGGGTGGGGAATGTGTATAACTAATTATTTATTTATTCATTTAATTTATTTTTTTGTCTCTTTATTTATGTATTTATTTATTTATTTATTTGTGTATGTATGTATTTGTGTGTACTTTCACTTTTTCAGGTACCTCTATAATACATTACAGCACATGATCAGAATGAATGAGCTGTAAGAAGCTGACAGCTCATTCATTTGATCAGGTCCCTGCCTCAGTGCAGGGGCCTGATCACTGTCATCCATAGCAGCCCTGATGCTCGAACCCTCGCGGAGGGTCGGAGGGGTTGGAGGGAGTGGTATCTCTCTTCAGCTGCTCCATAGACACAGTCGGCTGGATCGCGGTGTCTATGGGGTTAACACAGCCCCCTCCTGGTTCCCGATCTCTGCATTGGACAGAGGGGGGAGGCAGGGGAGAAAATGAACGTTCACGGAACGTCATTTTGCAGCAAGGGGTTAATACATAAAAAATCATCACGGTGTACAAATCATATAACTGCGGTGTAAAGTATAATAGAGTATATACATCAAATGGAACTCATTCCTGCAAACCACCTCTGCGTGTAGTCAGCGTCTGGGATTGGCGCTACAGCCATATACAGCCATACATCACTTCCGGCACTAGATTTCATCTTATCGGGCGCCATGACAGATAAGGGAAAATGCCCTATCTGTTTTCAGTGTCCATTCACACATACAGGGGATGGTTCGATTTCAGGTGAGTATAATGTAAATGGCTCCCTGTGCAAACCCTTTTTTTTCGGCGCTCCCTCCCCCCCTTTAAGTTACCATAAAGCTCCTTCAGCCTCCCATGCCTCCAGACAACACCCATCACCCGACCCCCGGCATACATACAACTACCCCCACAGTCATTCACACGACTACTACCCCAGCTTCTCCCCACAACTACCACCCCCAGCCCCCCAAACAACTAACACCACCAGCCTCCCATAAAACAGCCCCCACCCAACTACAGCCCCCCAAACAACTACCACCCCCAGCCCTCCCCCACACAACTATCACCCCAGCCGAGAGTTCTCTTACCTGAGGGTCGGCGTGGCATGACGTCACCCAGACCGCACGTCCCCTTACTGATTGGCTGGACGTGCGGTCAAGGTGACGTCATGCTGTGGTGCCGCGCAGGTCAGGAGAGGAGCTGAGCGCTGCAGGAGGAGGGCGGCCAGGGGCGCTCCGGCAGAGAACTGCACTGCACATCTAACTACAAACTAAATGTGCTTAGGGTCGGACTGAGACTGAGATTCAGCCCTGGCATTTATAACTATACAGGTCCACTTGCTGGTTTGCTCAAAAGGTTGCAAATGCATGCCCTGCTCATCTGGGAAAAGGAGGAGGGGGGGTCAGTCTGCTCAATTCATTCATTTCACTGTGTTTCTATGCTGTGGTGGGA
Source organism: Dendropsophus ebraccatus (assembly GCF_027789765.1). NCBI lineage: Eukaryota > Metazoa > Chordata > Amphibia > Anura > Hylidae > Dendropsophus > Dendropsophus ebraccatus. The sequence continues at coordinate 37,598 of NW_027208559.1, forward strand.
AAAAAACAATCATGCATAGTGCACTTTTCTTCTACCTACTGTTTCCCTAAATATATACTATACCCAGTGGCGTAGCTACCACGGTCGCAGTAGTCGCCCGCCAGCCTCCCCCCCCCCCCCCCCCCTTGCCACTGCACTGCCGTCCTCCCACTCCCTCTTGTGATCTTAATCAATGTTTTGCTTGCGATCACAAGAGGGAGGCTGGGACTGGCCCCGGCTGACTTGCAGCTCCCTGGCTCTGTCCCCGGCAGCCACACACCAGTGAGCTCTGTATGCGCCGGGGAAGTACTTCTGGAGCAGGGAGCGTCTCACTGGTGTGTGTGCTGCATAGTTTTGCTGTGACTGTCCCGCTTCTGAGGAGACAGCTCCGGCAAAACCGTGTCCCGGGAGGCCCCGCCGCCCGCCACGAGAAGCCCCGCCCACAGCCAGCGCAGGTTACATTGTTCATGCAAGAAGGGGCAGGAGTGCTGGGAAACCATACAGGTGAGTATAGCGTTTTTGTTTTAATACAGATGATGGGTGTAGTGGTATGATGATAAAGGGAACAAGAGGATGATGAGGGGGTAGTAGTATGATGAAGGAACAAGTAGATGATGAGGGGTGTAGTGGTATGAAGGAACAAGAGGATGATGAGGGGTGTAGTGGTATGAAGGAACAAGAGGATGATGAGGGGTGTAGTGGTATGATGATGAAGGAACAAGAGGATGATGAGGGGTGTAGTGGTATGATGATGAAGGAACAAGAGGATGATGAGGGGTGTAGTGGTATGATGATGATGATGATGAAGGAACAAGAGGATGATGAGGGGTGTAGTGGTATGATGATGAAGGAACAAGAGGATGATAAGGGGTGTAGTGGTATGATGATGAAAGGGCAGGAGGATGATGAAGGCTATTAGTATGATGATGGAGGAGGATGAAGGGGGTAGTAATATAAAGATGGAGGAGCAGGAGGATGAAATGGGTAGTAGTATGATGATGGAGGGGCAGGAAGATGAAGGAGTAGTACTATTATGATGGAGGTGGTTGTAGTATGATGAAAGGGGCAGGAGGATGAAAAGGGGTAGTAGTATAACACGGGGGGGGCATCTATAAGGGGGGATTACACGGGGGGATGTATACAATAGGGCATGTACTATAGTGGACCACACAGAGGGGGGCATATACTATAAGGGGGTCACATAGAGTCAGCCTACCCAGTAAATGAGGGTGTAAAGGGACCAATACAGATGTGCAGTGTGTAGAGAGATGAGGATGGTGCCAGAGTGAGGAGCCTGATATGTCTGTCTGGCAGATTCTGTGGATTCGTGGCTCGGAGAAGTTCTCATAACGGCCCAGGACGGATGGAGAAGATGAAGATGAAAAGGAAAGAACTCCGATCAGAGAAGACGTCCCCTGTGAATCACTTGATATAACTGCTCGATAATGTATATGGTGTACAGAGCCTGTGTAGAGCTGGGGCTACCTCTATATGACTATATAATATTTGCCCCTTGTATACTGGTATTATTGGTAATATTGGTCTCAGTATACAGGATCTGGTTAGTACAGTAAGGCGGTAATATGTATGGTGATATTTCCTATATACGGTATTATTGGTAATGTCGGTCTTAAGATATATATATATCAATAGCAGGGAGGAAGGGGAGGCCCAAGTTGACCTCTTGCACAGGGCCCAAGAGACATTAGCTACGTCCCTTACTATACCCTTACTGTATAATGCATATACAAGAATCACAACCATCATATGCACACTGAGACACACTGCATATACACATACATGTCAATATGTATCAGCTCACAGAAATAGCAGTCCACATATGCTCGGATCTGCATCTGGCTGATGTGCTCCTTTTATAATAGAGAAGAAGCATATACACATACACACACATACATATGCACACTGACACACAAACACACACTGCATATACACATCTATATGGACACAGACACACTACATACACACAGATATACTACATATCCATACGGACATACAAATACATACATACGCACAGTTATATGTGCACACACACTGCATATAAACAGACATCCATTTGCACGCCAACATAGCCACATATGGTATACATACATACATACACATTTTATATGCAAACATACACTGCATACAACACAGACATACATACATATCTATATGCACACACTGCACATACAAATACATACATACATATCCATATGCACACATACACACACACACTGGCACATACAAATACATACATATGCACAGTTATATGTGCACACACACTGCATATAGACAGAAATCCATATGCACGCCAGGATGTGCAGCACTGGGGATGTGAGATGGTTCTGCACAGGCTCTGGGCTCTAGTAACAAGTTGTAGCAACAAAAGTTTCATAAACAAACAAACGTAATGTCTCCCAACCCTGCAAGCCTTCTCTGTGTCCTACACTGTCTGTATCAGAGAGCAGAATATGTAGCAATAGATGTATCATGTATCATGCTTGTGGGACTAGAGAGACATTGCTACTATACATGATACATCTATTGCTACATATTCTGCTCTCTGATACAGACAGTGTAGGACACAGAGAAGGCTTGCAGGGTTGGGAGACATTAGGCTTGTTTGATAGATTTTTTTTGTTTGATTAGGTTGGTTTGTTTGTTTATGAAACTTTTGTTACTAGAGCCCAGATCCTGTGCAGAACCATCTCCCATCCCCATTGCTGCACATCCTAACAGCACTGGGAGCTCGGACAGGACTGGGTGAACACTGGTTTTACCTGCTGCTGTATTTTCATTTAGACCTCTACATGGTATTTGTATTTTATACTGATGATTAATTACATTTTCCACAAGGGCCCTGTGGATTTATTTATTTAATTCTATTTTTTTTATATATATATTAGTTTTTATCATGTGTGATTAAACTATAGGAGCCTGTTCATGGTCTCTTGAGGACTGTGTTTTTTTCTGGTTATTGTAGTTCTCCTCTCTATTTATTTTTAGGGTGTGCAGTTACTTGTTACCTCAACACCAGTAAATGTTAGGCATTAGTGAGCTACACTCTTTCCTGTAGCTGTAATATTGTACAATGGTATAAGTATACAGAAGAGACAGCAGGTGCGCTAGCTGTATATTGTACATGATGTAGGTATACAGAAGAGACAGCAGGTGGCGCTAGCTGTGATATTGTACATGATGTAAGTATACTGAAGAGACAGCAGGTGGAGCTACCTAACTGTTCCTTTTATCACACAGGTTCCTATATTAGGGCAGGTTCACACTACGGAATTCTCGTGGACAATGTCCGCGGAATTCCGTCAGCTGTCCGCCCGCACATCTGGGCGCCTTTCCGCCGGCCCCATAGACACCATTCTATGGGTCGCCGTATTCCACTATACGCTGAAAGAAGTGTCATGTCACTTCTTTTAGCGGCGCGTGCCCGTGCGGGCGGACATTACACAGCAGGTGGAGCTAGCTGGCAGTATTCCTTACATCACACAGGTTCCTATATTACACAGCAGGTGGAGCTAGCTGGCTGTATTCCTTACATCACACAGGTTCCTATATTACACAGCAGGTGGAGCTAGTTGGCTGTATTCCTTACATCACACATGTTCCTATATTACACAGCAGGTGGAGCTAGCTGGCTGTATTCCTTACATCACACAGGTTCCTATATTACACAGCAGGTGGAGCTAGCTGGCTGTATTCCTTACATCACACAGGTTCCTATATTACACAGCAGGTGGCGCTAGCTGGCTGTATTCCTTACATCACACATGTTCCTATTACACAGCAGGTGGAGCTAGCTGGCTGTATTCCTTACATCACACAGGTTCCTATATTACACAGCAGGTGGAGCTAGCTGGCTGTATTCCTTACATCACACAGGTTCCTATATTACACAGCAGGTGGAGCTAGCTGGCAGTATTCCTTACATCACACATGTTCCTATATTACACAGCAGGTGGAGCTAGCTGGCTGTATTCCTTACATCACACAGGTTCCTATATTACACAGCAGGTGGAGCTAGCTGGCAGTATTCCTTACATCACACAGGTTCCTATATTACACAGCAGGTGGAGCTAGCTGGCTGTATTCCTTACATCACACAGGTTCCTATATTACACAGCAGGTGGAGCTAGCTGGCTGTATTCCTTACATCACACAGGTTCCTATATTACACAGCAGGTGGCGCTAGCTGGCTGTATTCCTTACATCACACATGTTCCTATATTACACAGCAGGTGGAGCTAGCTGGCTGTATTCCTTACATCACACAGGTTCCTATATTACACAGCAGGTGGAGCTAGCTGGCTGTATTCCTTACATCACACAGGTTCCTATATTCACAGCAGGTGGAGCTAGCTGGCAGTATTCCTTACATCACACATGTTCCTATATTACACAGCAGGTGGAGCTAGCTGGCTGTATTCCTTACATCACACAGGTTCCTATATTACACAGCAGGTGGAGCTAGCTGGCAGTATTCCTTACATCACACAGGTTCCTATATTACACAGCAGGGTGGAGCTAGCTGCTGTATTCCTTACATCACACAGGTTCCTATATTACACAGCAGGTGGAGCTAGCTGGCTGTATTCCTTACATCACACAGGTTCCTATATTACACAGCAGGTGGCGCTAGCTGGCTGTATTCCTTACATCACACAGGTTCCTATATTACACAGCAGGTGGAGCTAGCTGGCTGTATTCCTTACATCACACAGGTTCCTATATTACACAGCAGGTGCTTCTCTTGCTGGCCCAGTGGTGTGTCTGTCATCCCAGCTACATCTGAGGCTGTTGGATCACTTGAGTCCAGGAGTTCTGTGCTTCCCTGTGCTATGCTATGCTGATCAGGTGTCTGCACTAAGCTCAGTACCAATATGGCGACTCTGGGGAGCTCGGAGCTACCAGGTTGTGTAAGAAGGGGTGACCAGGCCCAGGTCGGAAACACAGCAGGTCAAATCCCCCTGCTGGTCAGTAGTGGGATTGCACCTGTGAGTAGCTGGTGTAGAGCAGCCTGGACAATACAGGGGGACACAGACTTTATACTATTGTGATTTAATACATGTTATCTGCCTATTACCTAAGTCGTTATTAGGTATATCCAGGTGTATATAGCAGCAGGGAACGTGAACACAGAAATAAAAGGCCGTTTGAGGGAATAATGTTGTGTACAAAGATAGGAGACATTTTCTATACTGCCCCATATTGTTTTTATACACAGCTAGAGCTACATGGAGACAAACATGTCTTACAGGAATTCCTTTATTTTCACTGTGATACTTATTTCTTTGCTCCATAGGACAGGAGCTGGCTCAGTGGGTAAAGAACCAGATCTGATATGGTGGAGCTGCAGGTTCAAACCCCTGATGCTAATAGAAGCCTGTTTGTGTATTATTCCCTTTGTTGGTTGTTATTTAGAGTCCTGACACTTTCTAAAAATGCCATACGTTATCTCATACACCTCAGATTAAAGCTACTTTAGGTGATTTGCACCAGGTCTCCAGCATGAGACCCCGATCACATACCCCTGCCCAATATGGACCGCTCCTTTTAGTAGTCATGACATCAGATGTCGCCACATTGTGAATCCATTATAGAGAAACATTACTGACAGCTGCTTATCAGCCATTGTATTACATGTGTCTGTGGCCTGGAGGGTTGGGTGTTCTGCCTGACCATGTGCAAGGTTCTTGGGTTCTAATCCTGGTTGTTCCCTTTCACATATTAATCTTTTAGTTTGACCATGACCCCCACTTATTTCCCTGAGGTCTTTGAGGAGGGTGGCTCAGGGGGTTGAGAACCTGGTAGTCCCAGATGTGGTGTTGTGGTCCAAGGTTCAATACCCAGTGCTGCTTTGGTGTTGGCCTCCCTGGTACAATAGTGGCTTGGTGTGAGTGACCCAGGTTATTACCTGCTGGCTAGGTGTTGGGGAGCTGTGACTCCCAGAAACAACCCTCCCTGCTGGCTTGGCATAGAGACCTGGTTCAGTGCCCAATGCTTCATGTATTGGCTTCTTAGGCTGATCCTGGTGCTGGCCTGGTGTTAGTGACCCAGACTCAATACCCAATGCTAGGCTGGTGTACCCTGCTGTGCTGCCTTCTTGCTAATAGCAGTGCAATGTCCCTGTATGTTAGGGACTCTGTGTACTCTATATAAGAGAGCTGCCTACTGGGCAGCTCTTTCTCATTTAAGACGAATCTTCGATTTTAAAATATAATGACTTGTTTTAAGACTAATTATAACAACGCTCTCATTATTCTTCTCTATAAGAACCCAACAATCTAGGGAGATTTGAACCCAGATCTCCAGCATGAGAGGCAGATCACATACCCTGACCTATCACACTGCTCACAGGAAGATTGGTAATCTTAGTAATCATGACATTAGATGTGGCCACATAGTGAGATCAGTATAGAGGAACATTACTGCTTATAGGTGACTGATGTGTAAGATGTGGCTGTGGCCTGGAGGGTTAGGTATCGGGCCTAAGTGCAATGTTCTTGGTTCTAGTCCTGCTCTCCCCCTCTTCTAGTAACCTTTCACATACCTACACATCTCTACTCTACACTTACACATTTGACCTCTTGGGCAGGAGCTGGCTCAGGGGGTAAGAACACTAGCTGCTAATAGACTATACACTGTGGTTATCCTGACATTTACCATCTACAGAAATGATCCTCTAGTTCCAGACCTGAGGATGACTATGCTATGGGAGGAGATGAAAGTATCTTTTATCTGTATCGAAAGAAAGGAGATGTGGACTCCCTAACCATCCACCATAGGAGCCACCAGTCATGCAATCTTCTTTCCTCATGAGGTAGCTGTTCTGGTAACATCGAGTCCTTATAGAGGATTAAATGGATAACCACAAAAGGTTTCCATGCCGTAACCTGGGGTTGCTAGGTGTAGTTAGCAGTGGGCTGGGTATAGGGGTACCAAGTAGGCACTGGTCACAGTGGCTAGGGATGGTGGCTCTCAACCATGGCTCCCTCGAGGTTTCCCCCACAGGGTTTTTTTTCCTCGCCTGAGTGCTGGAGGGTGACTCTTTGTGATTCAGGGGTCTTTTCCAGTGTCATATAATTTTAAATAAAATTACGATCATTTTACACCTAATTACAATGTGTTGTCTTTTTTTTGCTTCTTTTGTGTCACTTATTTTGCTTTGGAGTTTGAGGTCTATCACATATTGCAAAGTCATAAAACCACACATCTGCCCACTGCAGAAAACCGCCATGATACCATCTCTGGTTGTAGACCGGCCGATACGTCTCTATGAGATCACTATGCAAACGGGAAATTCAAAGAAAAGGATCCGGACTTTGAGCCCATTTGCTTTAATACCCTTGTGGACAGTGCCCCATGGAGGAGGCTATATATGCCATATAGTATTGGTGCAACGGTTAATTTACACTATAGAAGCCAGATATGCCACTTGTAGCCAGGTATGTTCACTGTATTCAGATATGCCCACTGCAGCAAGAAATGCCCCTTGTAGCCAGGTATACCCCCTGCAGCCAAATATTGCCAATTATAGCAAAGTATGCCCTCCCCTCGGCAACCCGATATGAAGATATGCCCTGATGTAGCCGCATATAAAGATATGCATTACCCCATGTAGCCAGATATGCTTCTAGCCAGGAATACCCCCTGCAGATATACTGTATGCCCCTTGTAACCAGGTATAACCCCCTGCAGATATACTGTATGCCCCTTGTAACCAGGTATACCCCTCTGCAGACATATTCCCCTTGTGGTAAGGTACAAAGAAAACACCAAATTGCACATATATATATATATATATATATATATATATATACAACCTCGTCTGAAAATACCATTACATGCATCAGGCCTATCTGCACCATAAATTTTAGCCTATTTTTTTAGTCTTTTAATAAATATCCCAATGCAGCAGAGATTAATTTGCAAAACGGAGTTTATCATCGGACAGTAAGGTCCTACATAGAGTCAGGCCACTTCTCTGCATAGATGTAGTGGTGAGATCAGGGCAGCTGACCCTGCTGATGCGGTGAATTACCAGTGCAGAATTCCATATACAGCAGAACAGAGCCAAAATCCCCACACCTGGGCCACAGGACATCACCTGGCAGCTGAATTGTAGCCACTTACATAGATAGACGGACAGGCAGATGGGGCCACAAGGAAATAAGCTGCCTATTCTCACCTACCACACTTCCATGAGGATCCTCCGTCACGTCTTCCTGCTCTGGCCGTTACTTCTGAGATGGATGAGATGTCTGTCTCTCAGCTCTGAGCCCCTCTCAGCAATCACTGACTGAGGTGGAACAACACTGCGGCCAGTGATTGGCTGAGTGACCTATCACTACCGAGACAAAATCAGTCTGGGAAGTAGCAGCCGGAGCAACAGAAGAAAGACCTGAAGAAGTCACAGGAGGACTGCCGGGGAGCGTGTTGGGTGAGAACACCTTTCCAACACGGTCCTCCAGCAAACAACTGCATGAGGCCCCATGAAACCTTGGTGACTGGGGTAGACTGGGGGTGACTGGGGCAGACTGGAGCTTTATCTCCTTCAGCATAATCCCCCTCGTGTGGGCACCTCATTATACCACCAGTATATACAGTATGGTGTAAGACTGGTGGTATAATGAGAAGCCACATAAGGGATTATGCTGAAGGAGATAACGCTATATACATTGGTATGAGAGGCTAGTATACTGGGAGACTGGTAATCAGAGCTGTGTACACAGTGTATATTAATCACAGCTGTGATTATAAGTCTCTTAGCCTCTCACACCAATGTATATAGCTTTACTTCCTTCACCATAATCCCCCTCATGTGGGCTCCTCATGATTACCTGGCTCCCTGCAGCATACGGCCATCTTCATTTCCCTCAGGCTCTTCTAGCCTCTTCTTCTAGGAGTGACCTTCCTGCCAGGCCCTGTAGCTGGGAGGAGAGAGCGACATCTAGTGGCTGGAGGCTGTATTTTCTGCCTCCAGGTTAGGGGCGCATTAACTTGACCATAGGCCCAGAGCTGTTCACCAAGCCTGACCCCACACACACACACACACACACACACACACTGTAAGTATGGCAGCATTAGCTGATGTTCATAGTACAGGATAGATAATGTCATGATCCTTGATTTGTGCAAATTGCGGTAAAAAGCTGTGATTTTTTGAAAATCATGGCAGAACTGTAGCCAGGAGGCAATACACCTCTGAATGGTCCCCCGGGAGCTCAGGGCCCCCGGGCTACCGCCCGAAAAGGAACTATTATAATCCGCTACTGCTCCTGCCAGTACTGTTTATACACATAGTTTCCAATGGACAACCAATCTATAACAAGGTCTCTGCCTCGGCTGGGTTCACACTGCGTTTTTGCAATCCATTTACGCTATGTTTTATCAAACAAAACGGATGCAATTGTATGTTACCTGTTTTTCCATTGACTTCAATTATAAAAAAAAACGGATTGAAACACAGGGTTATTTTTAACGGACACAGACGTAGTGTTGACTACGTTTTTTCTATCTGTTAAAAGTAACCAAATAAAAACGGATACGTTGAACGGATTGCAAAAACGCAGTGTGAACCCAGCCTCAGAGTTAATAAACCCTCATATCACCTGTCCATAATATTATTACCATTTAGCCTTTTCGTAATACAATTACACACTACAAGGCAACAATTTGGAAATATTTACATATTTTATTACATGATTAAAAAAAATCTCCAACCTCCTTATCCAGTGCAAAAGGATCCAGTATTACAGACATCCACCAGCCACAGTATCTATGTCATATAGTAAGTCTAAATGGTCACATTAAGCACATAAGCTTTTAAAGTGACTGTACCACCAGGCCCAGGCAGAAGCACTAGAGGCGGGCCGACCCTCCCTTAGTGGAGGAAACCCTAGCCCCTCTATGATAGGGTTCCATTGATTCTAATGGAGTCACGTCATGGAGGGGCTGGGGTTTCCTCCCACTAAGGGAGGGTCGGCCCGCCTCCAGTGCTTCAGCCTGGGCCTGGTGGTACAGTCACTTTAATCATGTAGTGTATCTACATGGCCTCCTATAGCCGATGAGCATCAATATTGACCATTATGAGATATATATGACATAGATACTGTGGCTTGTGGTTGTCTAGAATACTAGATCTTTTGCACTGGATAATGAAGTTGGAGATTTTTTAATCATGTTAATAAATCTGTTTTCAAATTCTTAAATTGTAGCTTTGTAGTGTGTAATTCCAGCCAATACTGGCGGTTTACCTTTAACTATAAGCCTGTGCTTAGGCTTATAGTTTGTATTGGGGGCTATTACAGGGGCAGGGCTTGCCAGGAAATACAAACATTTGTCGAGACTACCCTGTCAAATTTGAGACAATCCCAGCAAAACCAGGACTGTATGCAACTATGTACTGTGGGAGATTAGCTCTGTAGAGCAGCGCAGACAGCAGGAACGGCAGTCAGAGACAGTGACACAAACTAGTATAAAACAGAGACGTCCCTGCTTGTTTATTGAAGCCAAAAGAAATTCAGCCTTACATACAGCCCAAATAAGATAATCCTGCTCGTCTGAGCTCTAACTAACACAGCAAATCCTGGCTATACAGGGGACGTGCTACCAGTCACCCACATAAACAACACAAGTTGGTACAATACCGGTGTGGCTGAGAGTCCCAGCAGAAGCTTTAGCAGCCCTGACCCTCCCCACTGCCAGAGAGACCTCCATGCACAGCCGCACTCTGCACACTCTGTGCCTCCTCTTATCAGGCAGTGATCAGTGGCCTCCAGCACCTGGGCTGACTTGGGCCAGACACAAAAACCTGGACTGGCCAGAAAGGGAATGACAGGCCCCACTACCAACCTGCCTGTCATTCATAAATATCCAGGCCCATTTACAGCCACTACAAGCAGCCAATAGCAAGTAGTTTGCTATGGTTTTAGCTTTCCTGGATTCCTCCATATCTCACCCAGCTTTCCTGGATGAGGTATGGACTTTCTGGAACCTGGTGCTCACGTATGATAGGTATCTCGGGGAGATTATAGCGGTTCCAACCACCATCCCTGTCACTGTCTCACAGTACTGTATACACTACATCACAGCATATACTCTATATACAGCATATACTATATACACTACATAGAGCATATACTATATACACTACATACAGCATACAATACACGCATACTATATACACTACATAGAGCATATACTATATACACTACATACAGCATATACTCTATACTATATACAGCATATACTATATACACTACATACAGCATACAATACACGCATACTATATACACTACATAGAGCATATACTATATACACTACATACAGCATACAGTACCTTCTATAATACACTATATACAGCTATACTCTGTACACTACATAGAGCATATACTATATACACTACATACAGCATACAGTACATTCTATATACTCTATATACAGCATATAGTCTATACACTACATAGAGCATATACTATATACACTACATACAGCATACAATACACACATACTATATACACTACATACAGCATAGACTATACACACTACAATACAGCATACAATACACACTTACTATATACACTACATGCAGCATATACTATATACACTACATACAGCATAGACTATATACACTACATACAGCATAGACTATATACACTACATACAGCATATACTATATACACTATACACAGATTATACTGTACACACTACATACAGCATAGACTATATACTCTACATAAAGCAAACACATACTATATATACCACATAGAGCATATACTATATACCCAGGGGTCCAAACTTTTCACACAGGGGGCCAGTTCACTGTCCCTAAGACCATCGGAGGGCCAGACTATAAAAAAAAAAAACTATAATCAAATCACCCGTGCAAAATGCCACAACCCCCCCCCCCCCCCCCCAAGTAAAAGCATCCCTCTTTCTTTCCACCCTCCCCTCTCTCCCCCTTCATCCCTCAACCAGCCCCTACTCCCCTTCACACCCTCAACCAGCCCCTCAACCCACTTTCAACTCCCATTTTCCCGAATACCCCTTTAATAAAAATTTTCACCGGACTTCTCCTTTGATGTGTATGTACTCTGGTCTGTGTGTTTCTTTCTTTGACTAATAAATTGATTTTCTGGATTGTCTTGCTATACATGGAGAGTGTAACCTTCTTCATGTGTATTTTAAAGGGTATTATTGTTTAATAAAATGTAGAAGCATATTTACTTGCATTCTGTAATATGCTTCTATTTTCATTTTGCTCGGTTCCTCAGCTTACCAGGCAAATTCCCCCTCTCAGATGAAGGAATCCTCTTCAGTCTAGGTCCATTTCGACACACTCCTCTACCTCTCCCCCTCCGTCGGAGACGGGTCAGGTGATCTGTGGCTTCCACTGACCCCCAGTATCGCGACACCCCCCAAACTTCTGTACCGGCATCAGGTACCGGGATCAGACACTGCCCCCTCCTCCCAGACAGCATCAGCCATGGCCGACCTGGCTCCCCCCAGCTCATCAGCCGGGGCCCGGCATGCCAACCCTCCAAAATCACCCAGCTCCCCCAAACCCCCCCCCCCCCCCCCGAGCTCATCAGCCGACAGACCCCTCCCGAAGTCACAAAATACATGAAAACAGCGGGTGACCAAATTCTATTGGCCAGTTCTGCTTCAGCCAGAGTAAGATACACAGATTTTGTAACATAATACGAGACAGAACGTCTTTATTTTTTTTGTAGAGCAATAATTTTTTTTCTTTTGCAATAGTAGAATAAAATATATATATTATATATACATATATAATATATATATACACACACACACTTATTATCCACATATATGTTGGTTTCTTCCCTTACTCAGAAGACTATGGAACTCTGTTGACCTTTGACATTACAAGGGAAGGCTGATGACATCACAAAGGAAAGGCTATGACATCACAAAGGAAGGCTATGACATCACACAGACATTGTACACTTAGCTGCACAGGTAACATTCCGTCAGTTGATAACTGCCGCTCAGCAGAGATACATGGGAGGGATCGCTCTCACTTACTGATATCATCACTTGGATTGGAACATCGATATAGATTTGACCACAACTTAAATGAAGGCAAAAAACAAGAGAATCACCTTGAAGGAGACACAGAAGAGAAGGAGAAGAATTATGGAGAGGACGAGAGGAGAGACAAGGACAGAGGAGATGATGATGATGACGGTCAGAGCAGCCAACTACAACCAAGAAGCCAAGAAAGAACCGTGTCTTAGCCTGCCTGCAAAGTGCCTGGGCCCCGGATGACATGTAAGAAGAGGAAATCTTCCAGCCACAGCATCATCATCCCTCTGATGGACGCCACAGGTAGGACCAACAACTGGAATTGTACATGCATCCTTAGGACTCCATAGAACACACACAGTGGGGCTGATTCATGGAATAGCGCCCCCACACACTAGTTACCCCCTCCAGTAGTGGCTGTAAGCTGCATGGTGTCCCTGTGAACCACTCACCTTTGTTGTCCCCCCCCATTAGGTAATTTTAGTATTTTGGGCCTTGTTGATCAGTTTTACTCGTCTTCCTAGGGACGCGTGAGGCCAGGCGGCCATCTTTTATATCCCAGGAATATAAACTGAAGCTGCTGTCCATAGGAGTTTATCGTCCTTTTTCACTTATATTGTGGGATGTGTGGATGTTTTTCGTGCCCCACGTTCACCATACAGGATAAAGAACATTGGGGGAGATTTATCAAACATGGTGGAAAGTGAAACTGTCTCAGTTGCCCCTAGCAACCAATCAGATTCCACTTTCCATTCCCACAGACTCAGCTAGTACAATATACTGCAATACTATAATAATATATGTATAGTCAAAGTAATGTGTTGCGGTGTACATTCATTGTGGTTTTCCTCGGTGACAAAAGGGCATTAAGCGGCAGTACAATGGCATATGGCCAGAAACTAGGGACTGAATTTCACACCCATTTGCAATGTTTTCCATCACCCACTTGTAGACGTAGGACCTCTGAACCCCTGTGTAGTTTTTTGGACCATCTACAGTATTAGGACACCCTACGTGCCCCCCCCCCCCCTGTAATATGAGGAGCCATTGTGCCTTCTCTGTAACATAAGAACTTTCTGTAACCCTATACCACTAATATATATCTCTGGGAGGTATAATAACCCCTCTGTGCCCCTTTATAGCATTGGGATCTGTTTTGCCCCCTCTGTGGTATTAGGATGTACCTGTATTATAACAATGCCTCTGTGTCCCCTCTTTAGTACTAGGGCCCCTCTTTGATATTTGGATCCACTATACCTTCTGTGTAGTAGTAAAGCTGTCTCTGCCCCCTCTGTATATAGGATGCTTCGGAGCCCCCTCTGTACTATACAATCTCCTCTGTGCCCCCTTTGTAGTATTATGACATGCTGCGGCCCCTCAGTGGAATTAGGACCCCTCTTTGCCCCCTCTGTAGTATTATTACTCTCTGTGTCCACTCTGTAATAATAAGCCTCCTTTATGCCCTATATGACCTCTTCTATTAATTCACACATCTATCCTTTTCCTTTGTAACAGATAACAGAACATCAAATGAGAAGGAAAGAGAGGGGCCAGCATGCAGGAAGGATAGCCGTATACAGGAAGCCATACTGCAGGAGCACAACTACTGTGTGACGTAACACAACCTGGATGACCTGAGGCCCTATACTACGCTGAACAAGAACCACGTTAGAGGACTACCCGATGGTGTGACCAAACCAACAACATGGATGACATATGTGCCTTGCACTATGTGGGCCAAATAGCCATGGAAGAAGAATCAGAAATTCTGTGACCGGATTCATAGCATGGAGTTCCTGTATGCCCCAGCACTATATGGCACGATATGAAGAGAAGCATCAACAGGAGACCGAACAGGAAGGACCGAAGAACAAGGACGACGACGGACTGAAGAAGGATGACGACGGACAGAAAAAGGACGACGGCGGACAGGAAAAGGACGACGATGGACTGAAGAAGGACGACGACGGACAGAAAAAGGACGACGGCGGACCGAAGAAGGACGACGAAGCAAAAAAAGTGCCAAGATCCTGTTCTTAGCCCGCTTGCAAAAATGTTGGGAATGGATCACTAAGTCAAAATGGAGAGGAACATGTGAACTCAATGAAGAACGTTCCTGTGAAATGCCAGGACCCAGTAACATCAGAAATCCGTCATCCAAAGAAGACCCTGACAACTCTAAAGAGACCTCACCTGTTACAGTCCCCCTAACATTGGACTGCTTCACCTTCTACCATTCACTGGGAGAAGGAACCTTCGGTAAAGTCCTCTTGGCAAAAGACATCATCCGCACTGAATGTGTTGCCATTAAAGTGACAGAGAAGAGGCATGTCAGCTTTAAAAGAACGCCATATCCTGCAACTAACTTATGGAAGCCATACTTGATCCATGTCTTGGCCGCCTTTCACACGACCGAACTTTGCCTGTTATGTGATGGAACTGGCCACCGGAGGGGACCTGTTTGAATTTGTCAAAAAGCACTCGTCCTCTTGATACCGACACAGTAAAGTTCATCACAGCCGAAGTGGTATGTGGCACAGAGTTCCTGCACAGAAGAAATATTATCCATCGGGACCTGAAGCCAGAAATATACTTCTCACCAGAGAGGACACATAAAAATAACAGATTTCGGCTTTGCTGTGACAAATGCGTATAGCCTGACCAGACTGTGCGAGGTACACCAGGATATGCAGCCCAGAGATGATAAAACGCCAGCTACATGAAGAGGAGTCGACTATTTCGCATTGGCGTCATCCTCTACAATCTCTTGACCTTCAAGCGTCCATTTTATATGGAAGAAACCAGACCGAAACAGAAATCTCTGTCCTGTTTCATACTCCAGAATACCCAAAGTCCCTTACTGACGACGCAGTTAACATCTTAAAAGCCTGCTGCGTAAAAGACCAGTTTGAGCGTCTGGGAGTCAAAGAGGACATCAGGAGCCATCCATTCTTCTCGGAAATCAATTGGGAGGACGTGGAAGCCGGGAGAATTGTTCCACCAGCAATCATGATGACATCTTCTGTTGACCTCAATGCTGAAGACCTATGAAATTTGCTGAACCACCAAACGTCATCAAACCTGAAGATCAGCAAATGTTTAATAAGTTCACTTTGTGTGCCCGGAGTGGTCAAATCAATATCATCCTGTCATTACTGACAAAGAAGATGCTGATAATGATGATGATGACGATATCTACATGTAGAGCATCACCTCTACTCATCTCTGCTCCAATCTAAATTTTAACAACTTAATCCTAACTAAACTTAAGCATCGGACTTAAAGCTTAACTAGACAGACTTAAACCAACTAAAGCAACTAACTTAAACTTAACTAAACTCACCAGATTCTGGTGAAGCACAAGCTACGTAAGACTTTGTAGATCTTGTGGGAGGGTGGGAGGGCTCCCTCTTTGTGCCTTCACCTTGACGTGGTGAGGGAGCTTGCGTGCCTTAGTGATCCATTGAGCTAAGCTGGCTGGAGTTAATGCTCCTGGTGGGTCTCCCGTGCCAGAAAGGTCAATGGGGAGAGGCCAGACTAAGTAAGGCACCCAGTACAAAGGGCTCTAAAATCTACTTCTTTTCTCTCTCATAAAACTCAGATAGATAGATATCAGAATAACCAGACAAGTGCAGCGCTTTAAGGTGAGCGAGCTCATGTTCAGAATGCGACTAAAGTCTTATCCAGGCTTAGAAA